>NW_026057577.1:25160276-25261114 GCF_023721935.1 Panthera uncia | reverse complement strand
CCCTCCCTCCCACCCCCCATCAACCCTCAATTTGTTCTCAGTTTTTAACAGTCCCAGAGCATATTCTTAACTAACAGTTTTATAGGAATTATTTTTCAGTTATTTAAGTCAATAATTTCAAATATTTTTTGAATTTAGTAGTTAATATTATTGTTACTTGAATATATACTCTATATAGGTTTAGTGAAAGAGAATTGAAATTTACAGATTTTCCAGATTCCTTTTGGATAAGTGGATGTCTATTAAACATTCATTTAAGGTAAAAATAAGACATTTGCTGTATGTCCACAGCAGTGTTTTCTGCTGAGGAATATTTGTGAATTAGTACTTTAGTCCTAGAGTCTAGAGATCTTTGGGGAGGAAATTGAATTTTGTTTAGTATGTAATAGAGCTACTATTTGAGTGAGTATTCAATGCTAAGCATTATTCTAAGCACTTTTTTTATAAATTGTATCTTTTCCTTATAGCATTCCTATCACCTAAGTTTTTGTTTTGTTTTGTTTTGTTTCCACCCATTTTATAGCTGAGAAAAATGAGATCTAGATATTAATTAGTATGTTTGAAGAGTTTGTGGCAGGTCTTTCTGGATCTAATCCTGTATTCTTTACACTACACTTTACTGTCATTGTATACATTGGGGAGAAAATTGCAAAAGGGCAAGACTGTCAGTAGGAAGACTCCGTAGGATGAAGTTGCAGATATTTTAGGTGCAAGATTGTGGTGGCTTTGGGGCGCGTAGGTGGCTCAGTCAGTTAAGCGTCCAATTTGGGCTCAGGTCATGATCTCGTGATTTGTGAATTCAAGCCCTACATCAGGCTGTCTGCTGTCAGTGCAGAGCCCACTTCGGATCCTCTGTCTCCCTCTCCCTCTGTCCCTCCCCTGCACGCAATCTCTCAAAAGTAAACATTAAAAAAAAAAAAAAGATTGTGGTGCCTTTGACTAGGGTTTTTTGTAGGAGAGATGGAAAAATAAGCATGGATTCAAGATAATTACGCCTGTAGAGTTCAAGAATCGGATATAGAGGGTAAAAGAATGAGAGGTGTCAAAAAAGACATCTAGGTTTCTGTATTAACCATCTTTGGTGGATAAAGGTGCTATTTACTGTGATAGGAAAGGCAGGAAGTTTGAGGGCACCTGAAAATGAAAGTGTTGGAAGGACCATTGGCTACAACTCTGCAGGTTAGGACAGAAAAGAAGTGTACAGTGTTTTAAATTCATAGAAATAGATGAAAGCATGTTAGAAAGAATGAGTATCTATCAAGTGAGGAAGAGACAAGAGTCCAGGATCATTCCTTGGAAAGCTTTATGGTCAGGTACAAAAGTAAGAATGGACAGAGAAAAGGAGGGAAATAAACAGAATATGGTATCATAGAAGACAAGAGAGGAGAGCATTTACTCCTAAAAGAGGGAGTGGTTAACAATGCTGAATGTTGCTTGGAATCCCAGTGTTATAAAGAACTTTATAAAATTGGAGGACTTCAAATTTCTGGTCTAGCATGTAAGGAACTTAGAAGTCACCTCTCTGTCCTAACAAGTAAAAAGCTGAACAAAGTGAAAAATCAACAACTCTTTTTAGGCATGTCAGAAAAATAAGGTCATAGGCTAAAGTGCTGCAGTAAAACTTGGAAAGACAGGTCAGTGGATATAGACAATCATGACTTACTGGAACAGAAATGTGTGAACAGAAACCTCCCTGAGAACCAGTGCTGGAATAGGAACCAGTGCTAGTGTGATTGGTGAGTTGCTGGAGGCTCACTGAGGACAACACTGAGAGTTAAAAACTCAAGAGGAACACAGTCATCAGGGGGCCTCAATGCTTTTATGAGCTTTACTTCTAGGAGGGACCTCTACCAAGTCCTCACAGTAAATATCAAAGAAAAATCCCCTCATGCTTTTAGTAGTGAGAAGGGAAAAAGAACCATTTGGAAATACACTAGAATATTCTGTTCTTTTTTGTTCTTTTTTAATGTTTTTTAAAATTTTTTTATTTATTTTGAGAGAAATATAAAGCAGGGGAGAGGGGGAGAGAGAGAGAGAGAGAGAGAGAGAATGAATCTCAAGCAGGCTCCATGCTCAGCATGGAGCCCAACATGGAACCTGATCCCACAAACCTTGAGATCATGTCCTGAACCAAAATCAAGAGTTGTTTGCTTAACCAACTGAGCCACCCAGGTGCCCCTGGAGTATTTTGTTCTTAACAAAGCCTTCCATCAGAAGAAAATATTTTACCAGAGCTTAATTTGCTGGTATTTTAGCAGAGGCTATCCTACCTGGGGGAAGGGAAGTACCCAACTCCAGCCAGCTCTGCTTTTTCAAATGAGGAAAGAAAAATACTCCAATTCTAGCTTCCTCTAACTTCCACATGGGGGAATGGAAATACCCAACTACAGGGGAGCCTGGGTAGTTCATCTGGTTAAGGGTCCAACTTTCGATTTCAGCTCAGGTCATGATCTCACAGTTTGTGAGTTCAAGCCCCGCATGGGACTCTGCACTGACAGTGCGGATCCTGCTTGGGATTCTCTCTCTCCCTCTCTCTCTGCTCCTCCCCAACACGTGTGCACCCTTGCTCTCTCTCTCTCTCAAAATGAATAAATAAACTTAAAAAAAGAACAGGAAATACACAACTACACCTCTCTCTAGCTGTGCTGTCCCACCTAAGGAGGTGTGAGAACCAAGAAACACTGGTGAATTTTACCATCCAGAAGCACAGGCTAAACAATAAACAAAAAAGATGTCATCACAGCCCTATGACTGCTTCCCCTCCCCCCACATCTTACCACTACATTACTATAGGCCTATTTGCCACAGTTCCTGTTAACCAGTACATCTTGTCTACCTTTTAGCAAAAAATTACAAGGCATATTAAAAGGCAAAAAAAAGTTTGAGAGACTGAATAAACATCAGAATCAGAGTCAGATGTGGCAGTAGTATTAGAATTATCAGACCAGAATTTTTAAATAACTATGATTAATATGCTAAGGACATTATAGGAAAAAGTAGACAACATGCAAGAACAGATGAATAATATAAACACAAAGATAGATGTTCTAAGAAAGATCAAAAAAGAAATTCTAGAGATTAAAAATACTATAGCAAGAATAAAGAATGCCTTTGATGGACTCATTAGTAGACTGGACACAACTTAGGAAAGAATACCTAAGTTTGAGGATATGACCGAAGAAACTTCCAAAACTGAAAAGCAAAGAGAAAAAAGAGAAAAAAAACAAAAAAACAAAACAAAAACCAAACTATTCAATAACTGTGAAACAACTGCAAAAGGTGTGACATACACATAATTGGAATTCCAGAAAGAAAAGAAACAGAAAAAGGAACAAAAGCAACATTTGCAGCAATAATGAGTCAGAATTTCCCAAAATTATTGTCAGATACCAAATCATAGATTCAGGAAGTTCACAGAATACCACACAGGATAAATGCTCCCAAAACTACATCTAGATTTATTATATTCAAACATCAGAAAATCAAAGAGAAAGAAAAAAATTTTTAAAGAAGCCAGAGGAAGAAAAACACCTTACTTATAGAAGAGCAAAGGTAAGCATTACAGACCTCTCCTTAGAAACTATTAAGAAATAAAAGACTGAAGTGAAATATTTGCTGAGAGAAAAAAACAACCAAGCTAGAATTCTATACCTTGTGAAATTCTCCTTCAAAAATGAGGGACAATTAAAGATTTTCTCAGACAAACAAAAATTTATAATTTGTTGCCAGTAGGCCTTCCTTTTAAGAAATATTAAGGGAAGTTCTTCAAGGAGAAGGAAAATAATATGCCAGTATAAGTTTATCTATCCTAATAAATGTAACACTGTGTTGCAGTACGTTAAATAAGGGAGATTGTGCATGAGTATGGTCAAGGGGTATATGGGAACTCTATGCATTTTGCTCAATTCTTCTGTGAACCTCAAACTTCTCTAAAAAATTTGTTAGTTTTTTAAAAGTCAGTTGCATTCACAATCAAGAAGGAAACCAATGACTCTAGCATGAATAATTTTAGTGGACTGGTGACAGACAAGCCAGATTAGAATAGATTGAAGAGTTATAGAAAAGAAGGAAATATAACATATAAAAAGAAGTAAATTGGGACACCAAAAACATAAAACATATGTGGAGGTGGGGAGTAGAATATTTTTGTGCAGTTGAAGTTGATTTGTTATCATCTTAAAATAGACTATTACAAGTATTTTGAAAGCCCTATGGTAATCCCAAAGCCAAAATCTTTAAGTGACTCACAAATGATAAAGAGAAAAGAATCAAGGCATACCACTATAAAAATCATCCATTCATAAAGAGGGGCACCTGAGTGGCCCAGTCCGTTGAGCATCCGACTTCAGCTCAGGTCATGATCTCACAGTTCATGAGTTCGAAACCCGCATCGGGCTTTGTGCTGACAGCTCAGAGCCTGGAGCCTGCTTCAGAATCTGTGTCTCCCTCTCTCTGTCTGCCCCTCCCCTACCTGCAGTCTGTCTCTCTGTCAAAAATAAATAAAACATTTAAAAAAATTTTAAAAAGATCATTCGTTCATAAAAAAGACAGCAAGAGAGGAAGAAGGGAACAAAGGAACTGTAGAACAATCAGAAAGTAATTAAAAAATGATAGTGCTTACTATCAGTAAGTTCTTACCTATCAAAAATTACTTTAAATGATTAAAATTCTTCATTTAAAAGACACAAAGTGGGGGAATAAAAAATAGCGCAACTACATGCTGCCTACAAGAGACTCACTTAAGCTTTAAAGACAATTAAGCTGAAAGTGAAAGAATGGAAAAAATTATTCCATGGAAATGGAAACTAGAAGAGAACAGGAGTATACTCCTGATGATAAAAGGTATACTTTTATCAGACTAAATAGATTTTAAGTTAAAGCTGTAATAACAGACAATGTTATTACATAATGATAAAGGGGTCAATTCATCAAGAGGATATAACAAGTTAAATATATACAGACGCAATACTGAAGCACTTAATTATATTACATAATCATTAACAGGTCTCAAGGCAGAAATACACAACAATGCAATAATAGTAGAATACTTCGATACCCTATTATTCAACAATGAATAGATGATCCAGAGAGAAAATCATGGAGGAAATAATGGATTTGGACAACACTTTAGACCAAATGGACCTAACAGACATATACAAAACATTTTATTTAACAACAATAGAGTCCACATTCTTCTCAGTGCACATGGAACATGCTCTAGGATAGATTACATGTTGTGGCACAAAACAAGTCTTACCAAATTTAAAAAGATTGAAATTATATCAACTATCTTTTCTGAACACATTGGCATGACACTAAAAATTTGTAACAGAAGGAAAGGGGGGAGGGTGTCTGGGTGGCTCTGTCAGTTAAGCTACCGACTCTTGGTTTTGACTCAGCTCATGATCTCATGGTTCATGGGTTTGAGCCCCATGTCTGAACTATCAGAGCCTGCTTGGGATTCTGTCTCTCTGCCCTTCAGCCACTCATGCTCCTTCTCTCTTTCTCTCAAAGACACTTAAAAAAAGGGAAAGGGAGAACATTCACATATATGTGAAAATTAACACATTTGTGAGCAACTAATGAGTCGAAGAAATCAAAAGAGATACCAAAAATATCTTGAGACAAATGAAAATGGAAACACAACATACCAAAACTTAAGGGATGCTGCAAAAGTAACCCAAGAGAGAACATTATAGTGATAAATACTGTCCTTAAGAAAAAATTAAGGTCTCAAATAAGCAACGTAACCTTATACTGCAAGGAACTAGAAAAAGAACAAAGTCCAAAGTTAGCAGAAGGAAAGAAATAAAAATTAAAGAAGAAATAAATGAAATAGAGATTAGAAAGACAATAGGAATCATTAACAAAACTAAGAGTTAGTTTTATTAAAAGATGAACAATTGAAAAACTTTTGTCCAGTTTAAGAAAGAAAGAGGGGTGCCTGGGTGGCTCAGTCATTTAAATGCTCAACGCTTGATTTTGACTCAGGTCCTAAACAGTTTGTGAGTTCAAGCCCTGTGTGGGGCTCTGCACGGCAGTGTGGAACCTGCTTGGGATTCTCTCTCTGATCTCTCCCTCTACCTCTCTCTCTCTATCTCTCTCTCTCTCAAAATAAATAAATAAACTTTAAAAAAGAAAGAAAGATTACTCCAATTAATAAAATTATAATGAAAGAGGAGACACTACAGTTCATACCACAGAAATACAAAGGAACATAACAGTACCATGAGTAATTATACATAAACAAATTAGATAAATATATGGATAAATTCCTAGAAACAGATAGAAACTTACCTAGACTGAAAAATTAAGTAATAAAAAATCTGAACAGACAAAAAGCAAGGAGACTGAATCAGTAATAAAAAATCTCTGGCAATTGAGACACCAGATGACTTCACTGGTGAATTCTACCAAATGTATAATTTAAAAAAAAAAAAATTATTTTAGAGAGAAAGCATGAGCTGTGGAAGAGGGGCAGACAGAGAAAGAGAGAAAATCTTTTTTTTTTTTTACTATGAAATTTATTGTCAAATTAGTTTCCATACAACACTCAGTGCTCATCCCAACAGGTGCCCTCCTCAATGCCTATCACCCACTTTCCCCTCCATCCCACCCCCCCATCAACCCTCAGTTTATTTTCAGTTTTTAAGGGTCTCTTATGGTTTGGTTCCCTCCCTCTCTAACTGTTTTTCCCTTCCCCTCCCCCATGGTCTTCTGTTAAGTTTCTCAGGATCCACATAGGAGTGAAAACATATGGTATCTGTCTTTCTCTGTATGACTGATTTCACTTAGCATAACACTCTCCAGTTCCATCCATGTTGCTACAAAAGGCCATAGTTCATTCTTTCTCATTGCCATGTAGTATTCCATTGTGTTTATAAACCACAACTTCTTTATCCATTCGTCAGTTGATGGACATTTAGGCTCTTTCCATAATTTGGCTATTGTTGAAAGTGCTGCTATAAACATTGGGGTACAAGTGCCCCTATGCATCAGCACTCCTGTATCCCTTGGGTAAATTCTTAGCAGTGCTATTTGCTGGGTCATAGGGTAGATCTATTTTTAATTTTTTGAGGAACCTCCACAGTTTTCCAGAGCGGCTGCACCAGTTTGCATTCTCACCAACAGTGCAAGAGGGTTCCTGTTTCTCCACATCCTCTCCAGCATCTATAGTCTCCTGATTTGTTCATTTTAGCTACTCTGACTGGCATGACGTGGTATCTGAGTGTGGTTTTGATTTGTATTTCCCTGATGAGGAGTGACATTAGCATCTTTTCATGTACCTCTTGGCCATCTGGATGTCTTCTTTACAGAATTGTCTGTTCATGTTTTCTGCCCATTTCTTCACTGGATTATTTGTTTTTCAGGTGTGGAATTTGGTGAGTTCTTTATAGATTTTGGATACTAGCCCTTTGTCTGATATGTCATTTGCAAATATCTTCCCATTCTGTTGGTTGCGTTTTAGTTTTGTTGATTGTTTCTGTTGCAGTGCAGAAGCTTTTTATCTTCATGAGGTCCTCATAGTTCATTTTTGTTTTTAATTCCCTTGCCTTTGGGGATGTGTCAAGTAAGAAATTGCTGCGGTTGAGGTCAGAGAGGTTTTTTCCTGCTTTCTCCTCTAGGGTTTTGATGGTATCCTGTCTTACATTCAGGTCCTTTATCCATTTTGAGTTTATTTTTGTGAATGGTGTGAGAAAGTGGTCTAGTTTCAACCTTCTGCATGTTGCTGTCCAGTTCTCCCAGCACCATTTGTTAAAGAGACTGTCTTTTGTCCATTGGATATTCTTTCCTGCTTTGTCAAAGATTAGTTGGCCATACTTTTGTGGGTCCAATTCTGGAGTCTCTATTCGATTCCACTGATCTATGTGTCTGTTTTTGTGCCAATACCATGCTGTCTTGATGATTACAGCTTTGTAGTAGAGGCTAAAGTCTGAGATTGTGATGCCTCCTGCTTTGGTCTTCTTCAATATTACTTTGTCTATTCGGGGTCTTTTGTGGTTCCATACAAATTTTAGGATTGCTTGTTCTAGCTTCAAGAAGAATGCTGGTGCAATTTTGATTGGGATTGCATTGAATGTGTAGATAGCTTTGGGAGTATTGACATTTTAACAATATTTATTCTTCCAATCCATGAGCACGGAATGTTTTTCCATTTCTTTATATCTTCTTCAATTTCATTCATCAGCTTTCTATAGTTTTCAGCATACAGATCTTTTGCATCTTTGGTTAGGTTTATTTCTAGGTTATTTTATGATTCTTGGTGCCATTGTGAATGGGATCAGTTTCTTTATTACTCTTTCTATTGCTTCATTATTAGTATGTAAGAATGCACCTGATTTCCGTACATTGATTTTGTATCCTGCGATTTCGCTGAATTCATGTGTCAGTTCTCGTAGACTTTTGGTGGAGTCTTTTGGGTTTTCCATGTATAATATCATGTCATCTGCAAAAAGTGAAAGCTTGACTTCATCTTGGCCAATTTTGATGCCTTTGATTTCCTTTTGTTGTTTGATTGCTGATGCTAGAACTTCCAACACTATGTTAAACAACAGCGGTGAGAGTGGACATCCCTGTCGTGTTCCTGATCTCAGGCGGAAAGCTCTCGGTTTTTCCCCATTGAGGATGATATTATCTGTGGGCTTTTCATAAGTGGCTTTTATGATGTGTAAGTATGTTCCTTCTATCTTGACTTTCTTGAGGGTTTTTATTAAGGAAGGGTGCTGAATTTTGTCAAAGGCTTTTTCTGCATCGATTGACAGGATCATATGGTTCTTATCTTTTCTTTTATTAATGCGATGTATCACATTGATTGATTTGTGCATGTTGAACCAGCCCTGCACCCCAGGAATGAATCCCAATATATCATGGTGATTAATTCTTATATGCTGTTGAATTCGATTTGCTAGTGTCTTGTTGAGAATTTTTGCATCCATATTCATCGGGGATATTGGCCTGTAGTTCTCTTTTTTTGTGGGGTTTCTGTCTGGTTTGGGAATCAAAGTAATGCTGGCTTCATAGAATGAGTCTGGAAGTTTTCCTTCCCTTTCTATTTTTTGGAACAGCTTGAGAAGGATAGGTATTATCTCTGCTCTAAATGTCTGGTAGACTTCCCCAGGGAAGCCATCTGGTCCCGGACTCTTATTTGTTGGGAGACTTTTGATAACTGATTCAATTTATTTGCTGGTTATGGGTCTGCTCAAGTTTTCTATTTCTTCCTGTTTGAGTTTTGGAAGTGTGTGGGTGCTTAGGAATTTGTCCATTTCTTCCAGGTTGTCCAGTTTGTTGGAATATAATTTTTCCTAGTATTCCCTGATAATTGCTTGTATTTCTGAGAGACTGGTTGTAATAATTCCATTTTCATTCATGATTTTATGTATTTGGGTCATCTCCTTTTTTCTTTTTGAGAAGCCTGGCTAGAGGTTTATCAATTTTGTTTATTTTGTCAAAAAACCTACTCTTGGTTTCATTGATCTGCTCTACAGTTTTTTTAGATTCTATATGGTTTATTTCTGCCCTGATCTTTATTATCTCTCTTCTTCTGCTGGGTTTGGGGTTCTTTGCTGTTCTGCTTCTATTTCCTTTAGGTGTACTGTTAGATTTTGTATTTGGGATTTTTCTTGTTTCTTGAGATAGGCCTGGATTGCGATGTATTTTCCTCTCAGGACTGCCTTCGCTGCATCCCAAAGTGTTTGGATTATTGTATTTTCATTTTCATTTGTTTCCATATATTTTTAAATTTCTTCTCTAATTTCCTGGTTGACCCCTTCATTCTTTAGTAGGGTGTTCTTTAACCTCCATGCTTTTGGAGGTTTTCCAGACTTTTTCTTGGTTGATTTAAAGTTTCATAGCCTTGTGGTCTGAAAGAGTGCATGGTATGATCTCAATTCTTTTATACTTATGAAGGGCTATTTTGTGACCCAGTATGTGATCTCTCTTAGAAAATCTTCCATGTACACTCGAGAAGAAATTATATTCTGTTGCTTTGGGATGCAGAGTTCTAAATATATCTGTCAAGTCCATCTGATCCAATGTATCATTCAGGGCCCTTGTTTCTTTGTTGATTCTGTGTCTAGATGATCTATCCATTGCTCTAAGTGAGGTATTAAAGTCCCCTGCAATTACTACATTCTTATCAATAAGGTTGCTTTATGTTTGTGATTAATTGTTTTATATATTTGGGGGCTTCCGTATTTGGTGCATAGACATTTATAATTGTTAGCTCTTCCTGATAGATAGACCCTGTAATTATTATATAATGTCCTTCTTCATCTCTTGTTACAGCCTTTAATTTAAAGTCTAGTTTGTCTGATATAAGTATGGCTACTCCAGCTTTCTTTTGACTTCCAGTAGCATAATAGATACTTCTCCATCCCCTTACTTTCAATCTGAAGTTATCTTTGTGTCTAAAATGAGTCTCTTGTAGATAGCAAATAGATGGGTCTTGCTTTTTTATCCATTCTGATACCCTATGTCTTTTGGTTGGCGCATTTAGTCCATTTACATTCAGTGTTATTATGAAAGATAGGGGTTTAGTGTCATTATGATGTCTGTAGGTTTCATGCTTGTACTGATATCTCTGGCACTTTGTCTCACAGGATCCCCCTTAGGATCTCTTGTAGGGCTGGTTTAGTGGTGGTAAATTTCTTTAGTTTTTGTTTGTTTAGGAAGACCTTTATGTCTCCTTCCTTCTATTCTAAATGACAGACTTGCTGGATAAAGGAGTGTTGGCTGCATATTTTTTTTTCTGTTCATCACATTGAAGATTTCCTGCCATTCCTTTCTGGCAGCATGTTTACTCCTAGCTGTTTTGAGAATTTTCTCTTTATCCTTGTATTTTGCCAGTTTCACTGTGATATGTTGTGCAGAAGATCGATTCAAGTTACATCTGAAGGGAGTTCTGTGTGCCTCTTGGATTTCAATGCCTTTTTCCTTCCCCAGATCAGGGAAGTTCTCAGCTATAATTTGTTCAAGTATACCTTCAGCCCCTTTCTCTCTCTCCTTCTGGAATTCCTATGATATGGATATTGTTCCATTTGATTGCATCACTTAGTTATCTAATTCTCCCCTCATACTCCTGGATTTTTTTATCTCTCTTTTTCTCAGCTTCCTCTTTTTCCATAATTTTATCTTCTAATTCACCTATTCTCTCCTCTGCCTCTTCAATCCGTGCTATGGCTGCCTCCATTTTATTTTGCAGCTCATTTATAGCATTTTTTAGCTCCCCATGACTATTTCTTAGTCCCTTGATCTCTGTAGCAATAGATTCTCTGCTGTCCTCTATGCTGTTTTCAAACCCAGCAATTAATTTTATGACTACTATTCTAAATTCTTGTTCTATTATATTGCTTAAATCGTTTTTGATCAATTCATTAGCTGTCGCTACTTCCTGGAGTTTCTTTTGAGGAGAATTATTCCATTTCATCATTTTGGGTAGTCCCTGTGGTACCTCCAAACTGCAGGACACTTCCCCTGTGCTGTTAGCAGTAACTTGTGTCAGGGCCACAGTCAGACCTGATGTCTGCCCCCAGCCCACCACTGGGGCCACAGTCAGACTGGTGTGTACCTCATCTTCCCCTCTCCCAGGGGCAGGACTCACTGTGGAGTGGTGTGGCCCTGTCTGGGCTACTTGCATACTGCCAGGCTTGTGGTGCTGCTTTGATGGGATCTGGTCAAGGGCGTATTAGCCAGGTGGTTCTGCAAGGTGCACAGGGGCGGGAGGGGCAGGCTTAGCTAGCTTTGCCTTCGGTGGTCCCTTGTGGGAGGGGCCCCACAGCACCGGGAGGGAAGCAGGCCTGTCGGAGGGATGGATCCACAGAAGCACAGCGGTGGGCGTTTGCACGGTGGCAAGCAAGTTCAGTGACGGGAATTGGCTCCCTTTGGATAGAGAGAGAGAGAGAGAGAGAGAGAGTCTTAAGCAGGTTCCACATTCAGCACAGAGCCTGATGTGGGGTTCAGTCTCACAACCCTGGGATCATGACCTGAGCTGAAATCGAGAGTTGGACACTCAACCAACTGAGACACTCAGGTGCCTCATCTAATGTTTAAATGTTTAAAGAAGAATTAATATCAGTCCTTCTCAAACTTTTCTAAAAACTGAAGAGGAAGGAACACTTCCAAACTCATTTTACAAGGACAGCTTTTATTGTGATACCAACTCCAGGAAAGGACACTAAAGGAAAAGAAAATTACGGGCCAATATTCCTGATGAACGTAGATAACAATCCTCAACAAAACACTAGCAAACCAAATTCAAGAGCGAATTGAAAACATCATATTTCACAATCAAATAGGATTTATCCCTGGTATGAAAGTATAGTTCAACATAAGAGAATCAGTTAATGAGATACACCACATTAACAGAATGAAGGATAGAAAGCATATCATTTCAATAGATGCAGAAAAGCGTTGGACAAAATTCAACATCCTTTCATAATAAAAACTTTCAACAAATTAGGTATAGAAGGAACATACCTCAACATAATAAAGGCTACATATGACAAGCCCATAGCTTATATCATACTCAGTGATGAAAAGTTAAAAGTTTTTCCTCTAAGATCAGGAATAAGAAAAGATGTTCACTCTTGCCACTTCTATTCAGTATAGTACTGCACATTTTAGCCAGAGCAGTTTGATAAGAAAAAGAAGTAAAAATCATGCATATAGGAAAGGAAGAAGGGAAATTATCTCTTTGTGGATGGCATGATATTATATATTGAAAACCCTAAAGACTCTACCAAAAAACTGTCAGAACTAATGGATAAATTCTGTAAAGTTGCAGAATACAAAATCAACATACAACAATTTGTTATGTTCTTATACACTAGCATTAAACTATTTGAAACAGAAATCAGAAAGCAATCCTGTGAGATAAGAGGAAATATATATTTTGGTCTTCATCCCCATTTCCTGGCACACAGCTCCTAAGTGCTTGTAATTTCCTAAGTGTTAAGAACACCAGGAGCGTCTCTTGTTTTAATATTTTTTTTGACCCCATCCCTGACACAAGGCTCCTAAAACCCTTGTAAATCCCTAAGTTATAAGAATACTAGAGGATCTTCTGTTCATGAGACAACTCTGGGTGGACTCCTTTGTGGCTCCTAGATGGACCTGGTCATCAGGAAGGCCACGCCATAATTAAAAGCTTGAAATTTTCAACCCAGTCACTCCCTTCTCCAAAGAGGGGAAAGGAGCTGGAATGAAGTTAGTAATTGATTATGCCTACATGAGGAACCCTCCATAAAAATTCTAATAGAAGGAGATTTGAAGAGCTTCTAGGTTGGTGAGTTCTTATGTTTGGGACCCTCCCAGACCTCACTGTATATTAGTATATATCCTTTAATAAATTAGTAAATGTAAGTGTTTCCCTGGGTTATGTGATTTGCCCTAGCAAATTAATTGAACCTGAGGATAGGGTGATGGGGGCTTCCAATTTGTTGCCAAATTGTATAGAACTTGAGGATAACCTGGGGACCTACTACTTGTGATTGGCATCTGGATTAGTATGGGAGCAGTCTTGTGGGACTAAGCCTTTAACCTGTGGGATCTGATATTATCTCCAGGTAAACAGTGTTAGAATCGAGTTGAATTGTAGGACATCTAGCTGGTGTTGCAGAGAAATTTTGTTGTGGGGAAAACTCCCAACACATGTAGTGACCAGAAGTATCAGAAGTGTGAGTGTTTTGAATGAGTAGTAAAGGAGACTCACAAGAGAAATACTCAGTGGAGGAAAGAACTGTGTTTTTTCTTTAAAAATCCCATTTAGAATCTCATCAAAAACAATAAAATACTTAGAGATAAATTTAACCAAGGGGGTAAAAGACCTGTACACTATAAACTCTAAGGCACTGATGAAAGAAATCGAAGAGGACACAAAGAAATGGGAAGATATTGCATGTTTTTAGATTGGAAGAATTAATATTGTGAAAATGTCCATCTACCCAAAGCAATCTACACAGCCAATGCTGTCCTTTCAAAATTCCAATCACATTTTTTCTCAGAAATAGAAAAACTCTCCTCAAATTTGTGTGGAACCATATAAGACCCCCAAGTAGCCAAAGCAATCTTGAGAAAGAAGAACAAAACTGGAGATATCACATTTCTTGATTTCAGTATATATTACAAATCTGTAGAATGGAAATAGTACAGCACTGGCACATATACCAGTGGAACAGAATAGAGAGCCCAGAAGTAAACCCACATATATACAGCCAACTTATTTTTGACAAGGGTGCCAAGAACACAAACTGGGGAAAGGATAATCTCTTCAATAAATGGTAATGGGAAAATTGGATATCCACATGCAGAAGAATGAGACGGGACCCCTATCTTATACCACTCACAAAAATTAACTCAAAATGGATTAAGGATGTAAATATAAAACCTGAAAATATAAAACTCCTAGAAGAAAACGTAGGGAAAAACGTCCTTGACATTGGTCTTGGCAATGATTTCTTTGATAAGACACGAAAGGAGCATGCAAGAAAAACTAAAGTGAGACAACATCAAACTAAAGAGCTTCTATACAGCAAAGGAATTAATAAATTTATAATAAATAAACTTATTTTTTAATAAAACAATTAATTGGAAAAGCAACCCAAAGAATGAGAGAAAATATTTACAAATCATATATCTTATAAGGAGTTAATATTCAAAATAGTTAAAGATCCTATACAATTCAGTAACAAAAAAGCAAATACATAATCCAATTAAAAAACGTGCAAAATACCGGAATAGATATTCTCCCAAAGAAGATGTAAAAGTTGTCAAAACGTACATGAAAAAGTGCTCAATATCGCTAATAATCTGAGAAATGGAAATGCAAACCACAATGAGATATCACCTCATATCTGGTAGGATGGCTATTAGCAGAAAGATAAGAGCAAATTTTGGCAAAGATGTGGAAAAAATACTTAACAGCTTAAATACTGTTAGTGGGAATGTAAACTGGTACAAGTATTGTGGAGAACCATATGGTGGCTCCTCATAAAATTAAAAATAAAACTACTGTTACTATTAAAAATAGAACTATATCCTATAGTGTTACTTCTGGGTATAGATCCAAAGGAAAAGGAAATGCAATCAGTATCTCAGGGAGATATCTGCACTCCCATGTTCACTGCAGTATTATTCTCAATAGCCAAGATATGGAAACAGCCTAAATGTCCTTCAATAGATGAATGGGTAAAGAAAGCGATATAGATATAGATATAGATATATAGATACAGATAATGGAATATTATTTGGTTATAAAAAAAGAAGAAAATCTTGCCATTTACAATCTTGCCATATATGAACCTGAAGGGCATTATGCTAAATGAAATAAACTAGAGGAAGACAAATACTGCATGGTATCACTTATATGTGGAATCCTAAAAAACAAGCAAAACCCAAAAATACCCAAAAAACAAAACAAAGAATAGAAACAAAGAATAGAAAATACAATGGTAGTTGCCAGAGGCTAGGAGTCTAGGGAAATGGGGAGATGTATGTCTAAAGGTACAAACTTTCAGTCATAATGAGAGTAAGTTCTGAAGATCTGATGTATGGCATAATGATGATCATAATACACCGTTACATACTTGTAAGTTACTGAGAGTAGATTCTAAACTTTCTCACACACACACAAAATTAATATGTCAGATGGTGGATATATTAATTATCTTGATCTTGGTTATCATTCAACAGTGTATATGTATATACTGTTACTTGTACACTTCACATATATACAATTATATTTGTCAATTTTTCCTCAATAAAGGTGGAAAAAAAGAAAAAAGAAGTGAGGAAGTAATGATTACATATAGAGCTTGACTCTGAAGGGGAATTAAGAAAAAGCACAGTAATTAGAAGGAGAGGCAGGGTCAGAGGAAACATGTTTTGTTTTGTTTTTACTCCATTAGCAGATATACTGCTAATGGGAACAGAGTTTCTTTTAGGAGGGACAAAAATGTTCTAAAATTAGGCTATAGTGGTTGTACAACCCTGTGAACATACTAAAAAACATTGATTTTACTCTTAAAGTGAATGAGTTTTATGGTATGTGAATTATATCTCAATAAAGCTGTTTTTAAAAACCCCAACAAACTTCGTATACAACTAGGGGAAGAGAGAAGTCTTTGAAAAGATGAGGAAAGATGGGATCCAGAATACAAGTGGAGGAACTGGCCTTTGAAAGAGTAGAGAGGGGTGGCTGGGTGGCTTAGTTGGTTAAGTGTCTGACTTCGGCTCAGGTCATGACCTCACAGCTTATGGGTTCGAGCCCTGCGTTGGGCTCTGTGCTGACAGCTCAGAGCCTGGAGCTGCTTCAGATTCTGTATCTCCCTCTCTCTCTGCCCCTCCCCCGCTCACACTCTTTCTCTCTCTCTCTCAAAAATAAATAAATGTGAAAAAAATTTAAAATAAGAGTAGAGATATTACCATTGTGGTATATTTGTAAAAATAGTGGTAGCAGCATGGGCTTTGTGCTTAGAAGGATCCCACATTTCATTTAATGCTCTCTTGCCTTGACATGTTTAATAGTTTTTTAAACAAGGAACCCCCACATTTTTAGTTTGCACCAGGCCCCCAAAATTGAGTCCTTAATGGTCATGTCCGTTTGATTACCTCTGTTGTTGTGGGGAAGTATGAGGTAAGGCTGTCAGCTGAGAATGGGAGAAGGAAGGAGACCAGAGGTTTCAGGAAAATGGGAAGAGAGTGACATAATCATGAGAAGCTAGAGAAATGCAGAAGAGTTGCCAGTCTGTGGCTACTCCTTTTGAGTTTGTGGTGACTTTGATATGCCAGATTGTATGGTTTTCCCAGCACTCAGCTGCAGTGGAGGTACAGAAGATATTGATATCAGGAGTCATCTAGGGCTGGGGGTTTGTCAGATATCTGTGATAGAAGAAGGGATCACACGTAATTACAAGGATAGATGTTGGTAGATGAGGAAGGAATAAGACAGGAGAAGGGTAATGTATCAAGATAGAATGGTAGGATCAGTAAATTGGAAATTTCAATGGAGGGGAGTTGATTTCATGAACATAATTGAACATAGGTTGGAAGGATATAAGAAGCTATTCAAATTGGTGATTCTGTAATTTCTGTTGATGGTAAGAGCTATGTTTGATCACAGAATGACTAAAATACCATGAAGCGAAAAAGTTATTGAAAATGCAAAGGTCAACCACTGAAAATTGCAGGAGGGTTAGTTAGTTAGATGAGTTATCAACTTGCGTGATGAAATTGCTGAGAATGGTGACAGGAGTGAGAGAAAAAGCTGTTTGCTTCATACACATGAGAGTAGCAAGTCAGTAGATGCCAGTAAATACCTTGCTGTTTGCTCCATACCATTGTTCTTTCCTTTGATTGAAATGAACTTTATAGCTCCTTCCTTCCTTCCCCTACCTCTCTCTACCATTGTGTTTATCCCCTCAGCCCCAACTCAAAACTACTGTCATTCTTCAGGACTCAACTCAAATTTCACCTCCTCAGTTATGTTGAATATATGTAAAGTGGGAATACTGTATTGGACAAGTCACACAAGACAAGCAGTCACTGAGCAATATGCAATTTTCAATGGAGGGATTAATTGGTAAAGGAACATGCTTTCTTGTAGTTGCAGCTTCCTGATGTCTTAGAGAGTACTTTTGATTTCTTAAATGAAGATGACTGCATAATAAATACATTTATATAAATACATTTGATGTTTTCCCTAAAATTTAGTTAGAACTACCGACAGGTAGATAAATCTCATTATTATCTGTTTTCATGGAACACTGTTTAAGAGAGGTTACCTTAAATGTAGTAGGGAAATTTTTTGAATTGTGTGTATTTCTTTTTTTTATTAATGCTTATTTATTTTTGAGAGAGAGAAAGAGTGTGAGCGAGGGAGGGGCAGAGACAGAGGGAGACCAAAATCTGAAGCAGGCTCCAGCTGTCAGCATAGAGACCATTGTGGGGCTCGAATTCATGGATCTTGAGATCATGACCTGAGCTGAAGTTAGATGCTTAACTGAGCCACGCAGGCACCCCGAGTTGCGTGTATTTCAAACTGTTTTGTCTTTCAATAGATTTTATTTTTAAATATGTAGAAAACTTTACTTTTTTTTTTTTTTACAAGACCTTTATCTTTAAGTTGAAAACTCTTTTTCAAGTTGAGGAAATAAGAATAGAATTATATATATAATATTTATATGATTGATAAATATACCCTATTTTAATTGTAATAATTATTACATTAATATTACAGTAAAATAAGACATCTGAGAAGTGCTGCAAATAATTTTACAGTGTATTTCATGATTATGGAATGTATTTCATGATGGAGTATATTTCGTGATTATGAATTTATTTCAGCCTGAAAAAGATCCTGAACATACAGATAAAAATTTTCAAGCAAAGTTAAGTTCTCGTCATCTAAAAATCAAGGTTCCATCATCTCACCAGAGATCTGTTATTGAAACCAGTGCAGGTGGACCAGTTACCAACGTTCTTTTGCCTCAGTCCATGGAATCTGCATCGGTAAGCACTGGTCTTCTTTTAACTAATTCTTTAAAAGCCTATATCCAGAAAATGTACTTATTGGAAAGATTTAGATATACATAGATTTGTTAACAAATCTAGGAAAAAATGCAGAGAGCTTTATATTTATAGCTGTATATAGGCAGGTTTTTTTTAGTGGATTGATAGTTAACAATTATGTCTCTTGGGACCATGGGGAAGTATATATTCAGACAGAGTTAAGAGTTCATTCAAGTGGTATGCTGGAGGGGATAACAGCTGAGAAAGGAATATAGGGAGAAAGCAGTATTGGGCAGGAATAGTCTCAGCCCTCATTGCAAGTGTGCCAGAAGCTTTCCCCATAAGGAGGTCTGGAGCAAAGGTTATCTATTACAGGAGTCTTACATTGGGCTTCTATGCTCAAACGTTGGCTGGGGGTTGCCTGAGAAGATGATGGCCTCAACCTGAAAGCTGAAGCAGATTCCAGAGAAGTTGGGAGGGTTGTGGGGGGGAGGACTGGGGCGCTGTCAGGTAACTGCACTCTTTGCACTGGAACAGCAGGTTCTCACTTCACGGAGGTCTGAACAGAACACCTCCGTGGCAGCCACAATAATAAATTCTAGCTATCATTGAATATCTCCTACTCTGTAGGCACTGTAGGTTCTCTTTACATGTATTATTCGTAACCTTTGCACAGCAATCCCTAGGGGTAGAATAATCCCCATCATTCCCTTTCCCAGATGAAGAAAGATTAAATAGCTAGTGAATTCAAGAGCTGACAGTGTACCAGCTAAATATACATAAAATTTTTGATAAAAATTTTCCTAATAAACAATCCCATCTTTGTCTTGAACAAACAGCTATTTTAAGAGATTTTAAGCCAGAAAGGAAAGGAAAAATGAAAGAAAAAAAAAAAAGAGAAAATAAAAAAAAAAGAAACCTAACACAAATTTGCCTATGATGTTCAAGTTCCAACTCTGAGTTTGTGTTCCAGAGTTGGCTGCATATAATAAACACCTATTCAAAGAGATTTATCAGAGGCACTAATTGTTTCATGGAATCCAACAGTTGAAAAGACAGCTGATTGCTAGAAATAAAGTTTTCTGTCTTCTTTTTGAATATTTCTGTCACTCTCTTTCGCAGCTGCCTGTTTGTCTTCACCTTCCCTGGTTTTTGTCTCTCAGTCTCAAGCTCTGTCTCTCTTCATCCTATCTCTGTCTTGATCTCTCTCCATCTGTTCTTCTCTGTCTCTAATTCTGTTTCTCTGTTAGTTTCTTTCTGTTCATAGTTGTTGGTCTCTATCTTCTTCATCCTTCTCTCTCCCTCTCTCTTCTCAATCTTTCTCTTTTTTTCCTTCATCTCTTTTGTCTCCTCATTCTCCCTCCCTTTCCTTCTCCCTTTCCTCCTTTTCCCATTTCCTCCCTCCCCCATCCCTACCTCTCTCTCTTAAACTTTTAGGTCTCTGATCCTGTCTTTCTCTTGCTCTCTCTTTCTTGATTTGTCTACCTGTCTCTCTGTGTGTCTGATTCTTTGCATCTTCAAAAAATAGGAATTGAGCCTTTATTATTTCTCCGACTTTGATACTGCATATATGGAAGTGTCTATATACATTTGTATGTATTATTTTAAACCAATTATCCTTATTACACATATTTTTAACAGCTTCAGAAATAACTTAAAATCCCTTTCCATAAAAAGTAAAATAATATACTAGGAATTAAACAAATTCTAAAAGTAAAATACTTTTATTAGCAGTAAAAAAGATAATCATATCACCATTTCCTAGTTGAAAACTTAAATTAGTGTTCCTTCTGAAATTAATAGTGATTTCACGCAAAGTATTCTTGCATAGTTCTTGTCCTACATAGAGTTCTCTTAGGAGTTTCTTGACCTAGCTCAAGCCAGAAGATTTTTTAGTTTCTTGTCTAGTGGTTTAAAATTTAATTAGCACATTAAAATTTTATTAGTCTGACACATTATGATCTAGTCTACTAATTTGATACTGTGTTTTTACTGTATTAATTTTTTTTCTTTCTTTCTGCTATTTAATCCCCTATTTCACAAAACATTTATAGAGTACAAATTCTAGTACTCCTGATAAGAAAAGCAGAGACCTCTTAACAAGTACTCCATCTTCACAAACTGCTGGTTTAGTGGTAAGTATTAGCATTTGGCACTTGTATCTATTTTCTGGTTCCCCCTCCTCCCTATTTTTCTGTTTGTGCCACACCAGGAGAATTTTGTACATATGGAATGATGTCTGTGGTTTTCTGTTGTATAAACATGCTTTTGCTGGAAGTACTCTATATAGTGCTATATGTGGAAGAAAAATTAGAAAGATTCTTTTTCATTTTTTTATTGTAGTAAAATATATATATCATAAAACTTACCATTTTAACTCTTTTTAACTATACAGTTAAAGTACATTCATATTGTTGTAGAACCATCACTTTTTTTTCGCTCAGAACTTTTTTCTTCTTGCAAAACTGAAACTCCATACATTAAACAATAGCCCCCCATTTCTCCATCCTGTAGTTCCTATCAAACACTATTCTAACTTCTCTCTATGATTTTGACCATTCTAGATACTTCATATAAATGGAATCATACAGTATTTGTCCTTTTGTGACAAATTTCATTTAGCATAATGTCCTCACCAATGTTGTAGCCTGTGTCAGAAATTTTTTTCCTTTTTAAAGGATTAATATATTCCATTATATGTATATACCACATTTTGTTTATGCATTCAACTGTCTGTGGACATTTGGGTTGCTTCATCTTTTGGCCAGTGTGAATAATGCTGCTTTGAACATAGTGTTCACATATCTCTTTGTATCTCTTCTTTCACTTCTTTTAGGTATATACTTCAAAGTGAAATTGCTGGATCATATGGTAATTCTCATTTTTAACTTTTTGAGGAGCTGCCATACTCTTTTCCATATCAGCTGTACTATTTTACATTCTCCGTAAAATGTACGAGCATTCCAATTTCTCTACATCCTTGCCAACACTTACTATTTTCTGTGTGTTTTTGTTTTGTTTTGTTTTGTTTACAATTTTCATTTTATTTCTTACTATAAGGTGGGCATTCATGTTTAATCATATCCACAGACTACCTTAATGAACACAAATGTGTTACGTTATCTTTAAATGAATGTCAATACGTTCTAAGGAAAAAAGTTAGTTACATCATCCTGCCACAAAATTGACACAATGACAGATTAACTCTGCTCCAAGATTTTGAATATATTTTTTTCTTTAGAAACAAAAATACATCTATCTTCAATTATAAAATACATGTTCATTGAAAATATAAATTTCAAGAAAGGCAGAAAAGCATGAAGAATATACATAGTAGTTTTTTATTTTCCAAGACATTTTTTTTCTAGGATGTATTCAAACATAAGTGCAATTGTATTTTTATTTTGTTTTTTAAATTAAATTCACATTAGTATACAGTGTAATCTTGGCTTCAGTGATTTACCTCTTACAAATGACACCCAGTGCTTATCCCAAAAAGTGCCCTCTTTAATGCCCATCACCCTTTAACCCACCCGTCCCAGCCACTTCCCCTCCAGCAATCCTCAGTTTGTTCTCCATATTTAAGAGTCTCTTATGGTTTGCCTGCCTCTCTGTTTTTATCTTATTTTTCTTTCCCTTCTCCTATGATTATCTGTTATGTTTCTCAGATTCCACATATGAGTGAAATCATGACATTTATCTTTCTCTGACTGACTTATTTAGCTTAGCATAATACACTCTAGGTCCATCCATTGTGTTGCAAATGACAAGATTATTCTTTTTGATCGCTGAGTAGTATTCCATTGTTTATATGTACCACATCTTTATATGTATATATATAGTTTATTGTCGAGTTGGTTTTCATACAACACCCAGTGCTCATCCCAACAGGTGCCCTCATCAGTGCCCATCACCCACTTTCCCTTCTCTCCCACCTCTCATCAACCCTTAGTTCTCAGTATTTGAGTCTCTTATGGTTTGCCTCCTTCCCTCTCTATAACTTTTTTTTCCCCTTCCCCTCCCCCCTGGTCTTCTGTTAAGTTTCTCAGGATCCTTGTATGAGTGAAAACATATGGTATCTGTCTTTCTCTGCCTGACTTGTTTCACTTATCATAATAATCTCTAGTTCCATCCACATTGCTACAAATGGCCAGATTTCATTCTTTCTCATTGCCAAGTAGTATTCCATTGTATGTAGCACATCTTCTTTATCCATTCATCAATTGATGGGCATTTGGGTTCTTCCCATAATTTGGCTATCGTTGATAGCACTGCTATAGACATCAGGGTGCATGTGCCGTTTGAATCAGCATTTTTTTATCCTTTGGATGAATACCTAGTAGTACAATTGCTGGATTGTAAGGTAGTTGTATTTTTAATTTTTTGAGGAGCCTCCATACTGTTTTCCACAGTGGCTGAACCAGTTTACATTCCCACCAGCAGTGCAAAAGTGTTCCTCTTTCTCCACATCTCTGCATCGCCAACATCTTTTGTTGCCTGAGTTGTTAATTTTAGCCATTCTGACAGGTATGAAGTGGTATCTCATTGTGGTTTGATTTGTATTTCCCTGATGATGAGTAATGTTGAGCATCTTTTCATGTGTTTGTTAGCCATCTGGATGTCTTCTTTGAAATGTCATTTGCAAATATCTTTTCCCATTCTATTGGTTGCCTTTTAGTTTTGCTGTTTGTTTCCTTCACCATGCAGAAGGTTTTTATCTTGATGAGGTCCCAGTATTTCATTTTTGCTTTTGTTTCCTTTGCCTCCAGAAACATGTCAAGTAAGAAGTTTCCATGGCTGAAGTCAAAGAGGTTGTTGCATGTTTTCTCCTCTAGGATTTTGATGGCTTCCTGTCTTATGTTTAGGTCTTTCATCCATTTGAGTTTATTTTTGTGTATGGTAGAAGAAGGTGGTCCAGGTTCATTCTTCTGCATGTTGCTGTCCAGTTCTTCTAACACCATTTGCTAGAGACTTTTTTTCCACTGGATACTCTTTCCTGCTTTTGTCAAAGATTAGTTGGCCACATATTTATGGGTCCATTTTTGGGTTTTCTATTCCATTGATCCATGTGTCTGTTTTTGTGCCAATACCAAACTGTCTTGATGATTACAACTCTGTGTTTTTAAAAAAATTTTTTTAATGTTTTTATTTGTTTTTGAGAGACAGAACATGAGTCGGGGAGGGGCAGAGAGAGAGGGAGACACAGAATCTGAAGCAGGCTCCAGGCTCTGAGCTGTCAGCACAGAGCCTGATGTGGGGCTCAAACTCGTGAAACACGAGAACCTGAGCCAAAGTTGGATACTTAACCAACTGAGCCACCCAGGTGCCCCAGCTGTGTTTTTTAACTAATGGCCATCCTCATGGGTGTAAGACGGTATCTCATTATGGTTTTGATTTCTATTTCCCTAATGGCTAGTGATATTGAGCATCTTTTTATGTGCTTATTTGCCACTTATGTATCTTCTTTTGTGACATGTCTACTCAAGTCAATTGCCCATTTTTTAATCAGCTTATTTATTTATTGTTGAGTTATAGGAGTTTTTTTATTTTTTTAATTTGTTTTGAATATTTATTTATTTTTTTTCCAATATATGAAGTTTATTGTCAAATTGGTTTCCATACAACACCCAGTGCTCATCCCAAAAGGTGCCCTCCTCAATACCCATCACCCACCCTACCCTCCCTCCCACCCCCCATCAACCCTCAGTTTGTTCTCAGTTTTTAACAGTCTCTTATGCTTTGGCTCTCTCTCCCACTCTAACCTCTTTTTTTTTTTTTTCTCCTTCCCCCCCCCCCATGGGTTTCTGTTAAGTTTCTCAGGATCCACATAAGAGTGAAACCGTACATATCTGTCTTTCTCTGTATGGCTTATTTCACTTAGCATAACACTCTCCAGTTCCGTCCATGTTGCTACAAAGGGCCATATTTCATTCTTTCTCATTGCCACATAGTACTCCATTGTGTATATAAACCACAATTTCTTTATCCATTCATCAGTTGATGGACATTTAGGCTCTTTCCATAATTTGGCTATTGTTGAGAGTGCTGCTATAAACATTGGGGTACAAGTGCCCCTATGCATCAGTACTCCTGTATCCCTTGGGTAAATTCCTAGCAGTGCTATTGCTGGGTCATAGGGTAGGTCTATTTTTAATTTTTTGAGGAACCTCCACACTGTTTTCCAGAGTGGCTGCACCAATTTGCATTCCCACCAACAGTGCAAGAGGGTTCCCGTTTTATAGGAGTTTTTTTTAATATATTTGAGATTTTAACTTCTTATCAGATATAAAGTTTGCAAATATTTTCCCCCATTCTGTGGGTTACCTTTTCATTCTGTTGACAGTATCCTTTGTTGTACAAAAGCATTCATTTTTTTTAAATGTTTATTTTTGAGAGAGAGAGAGAGAGAGAGAGAGAGGGGGGGGGGGGGGAAGGGCAGAGAGAGGGAGACAGAGAATCCAAAGCAGGCTCTCCGCTGACAACAGAGAGGCCCATGTGGGGCTCAAACTCATGAACCATGAGATCATGACCTGAACTGAATTCGGACACCTAACCGACTGAGCCACACTAGACACCCCAAAAGCTTTAATTTATATGTAGTCCAATTTATCTATTTTTTCTTTGCCTGTGCTTTCGGTGTCATAGCCAAGAGTGCATTGCACAATTCAATGTCATTAAATTTTCCCCCTCTGTTTTCTTATAAGAGTCTTAGAATTTGGCTCTTACCCAATTAAGGTTCTTCTCATATTCAAGTAAACAACAAGAATACAACTTGCAAGCAGGGCAGAAATGGTGTTCCTCTTTAGTGGGATCAGTTTTCACAGAAGTCCATGAAGCAGTTTACTTAGCAGTTTGGGGACAACTCAGATACAAGAAGATGAGATCTAGTATCTTTTGTGATAGCACATGGACATAGCTTCCAGGGTCCCCACAAGAGACATGCCAGATTATAAGTCAGGGAAATTCATGGGCACCTGGGTGGTTTAGTCGGTTAAGTATCTGACTCCGTCTCAGGTCATGATCTCGCAGTTCGTGAGTTCCAGCCCTGCTTCAGGTTCTTTGCTGACAGTTCAGAGTTTGAAGCCTGCTTCAAATTCTTGGAGCCTCTCTCTCTCCCCCTCCTCCCACCCTCACTCTGTCTCTCTTTGTCTCAAAAATAAATAAAAATGAAGAGTCAGGGAAATTCAAAGTATGGTGCTTTTCATAGGAGTTATTTACATATAGTATATTTATCATTTATTCATAATTCATTTATAGCCCTTCCTAGTCTGGATACAACTTATCATCATTTTTACCACCAGCAATGTTGACAATGTTACCTTTAACACCCTCCTAGTAGAATAGAGTGTGAGAATTAACCATCGATCAGTTTTTCAAGCTGAGGAAAAGGGTTCTTTATAGGTTTACTTGTTCTGGCTATTTTATATAACTGGAATCATAGAATATGTGGCCTTTTGTAATTGCCTTCTTTCAGTTAACATAATGTTTTCAAAATTCATCCATGTTATAACATGTACTTTCTTCCTTATTTCTGGCTGAATAATATCCCATGGCAAGGATATACCACATTTTGTTTACTAATTTGTCAGTTTGGTAGCATTATGAAAAATAATACTGTTATGAACACTCATGTGCAAGTTTTTGTGTGAATATATGTCTTCAGCTGTATTGGGTATATACCTATAAGAGGAAGTAGAATCGCTGAGTCACATAGTAATTGTATGTTTAACACTTTTTTTGTAGTGGGCTTTTTATTTTTTTTTTTACTTTTTATTTTTTTTAATTTAAATTTTAGTTGACATACAGTGCAATATTGGTTTCAAGAATAGAATTCAGTGATTGATCACTTACATATAACACCCAGTGCTTATCACAAGTGCCCTCCTTAGGGCACTTGTGCCCTCCCATCATCTATCTAGCCCATCTCCTACCCACCTCCCTCCGTGAATCCATAGTTTGTTCTCTGTCATGAAAAGTCTCTTATGGTTTGTTTCCCTCTCTTCTCTCTCACCCCCCCTTCCTATATGTTCATCTGTTTTGTTTTTTAGATTCTACATAGGAGTGAAATCATATGGTATTTGTCTTTTTCTGATTGACTTATTTCTCTTAGCATAATACATCTAGCTCCATCCACATCATTGCAAATGGCAAGATTTCATTCTTTTTGATGGTTGAGTAATATTCCACTGGGTACATATACCAAATATTCTTTATCCATTCATCAGTTGATGGACATTTGCACTCTCTGCATGGTTTGGTTATTGTTTATAATACTGATATAAACATCGGGGTGCATGTACCCCTTCAAATCTGTATATTTGTATCCTTTGGGCAAATACCTAACAGTACAATTGCTGGATTGTAGGGTAGTTCTATTTTTAATTTCTTGAGGAACCTCTGTACTATTCTTTGGCTGCACCAATTTGCATTCCCACCAGTAGTGCAAAAGGGTTCCCCTTTCTTTTTTTTTTTTTTAAGGGTTCCCCTTTCTTTGCATCCTCACCAATACTTGTTGTTTCTGGTGGTGTTAAATTTAGCCGTTCTGACAGGTGTAAGATGGTATCTCATTGTGGTTTTGATTTGTATTTCCCTGATGATGAATGATGTTGACCATCTTTTTTTTTTTAATTTTTTTATTAATTTTTTTTAACATTTATTAATTTTTGAGAGACAGAGAGAGGCAGAGCACGAGCAGGGGATGGGAAGAGAGACAGAGAGATACAGAATCCGAAGCAGGCTCCAGGCTCTGAGCTGTTTTGTTAGCACAGAGCCTAACGTGGGGCTCGAACTCACCAACCGTGAGATCATGACCTGAGCCAAAGTCAGATGCTTAACTGACTGAGCCACCCAGGTGCCCCGATGTTGACCATCTTTTCATGTGTCTGTTATCCATCTGGGTGTCTTCTTTGGAAAAATGTCTATTCATGTCTCCTGTCCATTTCTTAACTGAGCTGTTTGGTTTTTGGGTGTTGAGTTTGATAAGTTCTTTATAGATTTTGGATATTAACCCTTTCTCAGCTATGTCATTTGCAAATATCTTCTCCCATTCTGTAGGCTGCCTTTTAGTTTTGTTGATTGTTTCCTACACTGTGCAGAAGGTTTTTATCTTGATGAGGTCCCAATAGTTGATGTTTGCTTTTGTTTCCATTGCCTTCAGCAATGTGTCTAGTAAGAAGTTGCTGTGACCAAGGCCACAGAGATTGCTGTGTGTGTTTCTCCTCTAGGATTTTAATGGTTTCCTTTGTCACATTTAGGTCTTTGATCCATTTTGAATTGATTTTTCTGTATGGTATAAGAAAGCGGTCCAGTTTCATTCTTCTGCATGTTGCCATCCAGTTTTCCCAACACCATTTGTTGAAAACACTGTCTTTTTTCCATCGGATATTCTTCCCTGCTTTGTTGAAGAAGAGTTGACCATATAGTTGTAGGTCCATTTCTAGGTTTTCTACTCTGTTCTACTGATCTATGTCTGTTTTTGTGCCAGTAACATACTGTCTTGATGACTACAGCTTTGTAATATAGCTTGAAATCTAGAATCGTGATGCCTCCAGTTTTGTTTTTCTTTTTCAGGATTGGAGTCTTTTGTGGTTCCATACAAATTTTAGGATTATTTGTTCTAGCTCTCTGAAAAATGCAGGTGGTAATTTGGTAGGGATTTCATTCAATGTGTAGATTGCTTTGGGTAGTATAGACATTTTAACAATATTTGTCCTTCCAGTCCCTGAGCATGGGCTACTTTTCCATTTCCTTGTGTCCTCTTTAATTTCTTTCATAAGTGTTCTATAGTTTTCAGAATATAGATCTTTTACCTCTTTAGTTAGGTTTATTCCTAGGTATCTTATTGTTTTTAATGCAATTGGAAATGGGATTGATTCCTTGAATTCTTTTTCTTCTGCTTTGTTATTGGTGTATAGAAATGCACATTGATTTTATATCCTGTGACTTTGCTGAATTCATGTATTCTAGCAATTTTTTGGTGGAGTACTTAGGGTTTTCTACATAGAGTTGTTGTGGGCTTTTTAAAAACAGCTTTATTGAGATATAATTCACATTCCATACAGTTCACCTATTTAGAGTGTGAAATTCACTGCTTTTTAGTGTATTCACAGGTATGTTCAGTCATCACCACAGTCAATTTTAGAATCTTTTTATCACCTTAGAAAGAAACTCCATATTTTTTCACAAGAAAATGCTTCTAATGAGAGAGTATTTCAACTTTAGGCATGTAAAAATAATTGCTTTTCCAGCACTTCACTTCTATGAGGGTAATATATTTTTTATAGATTGATTTGTCCTCAGTGCAGAGAGCATCTTTTGAAGAACTATTTCCAAATGTCAGCACTTATGTTAATTCAAATGAAATTTTTCCAGTGTCAAGTTTGCAAGAAAATTCTTCAAATGAGGTTAGTATTCTCAATTTTTCCTTCAATTACTAAAAGAAATTATTACTATCATATTAGGTACTTAGTATATGAGATGCTCTAAGAAATCTGTAGCTCATTTGTGGCTAACATCATCTACATGTGGAGGCAGCTATCAGTTACAATTCTAAATAAAAGATATTAGGCTGCCACAGCCAAAATGCTTTGCATTGTCAAGACTTGGGGTTATTAAACAACTAGAGGAAACAATATTAACCTACTTTGATCCAAAACACCTATTTCATCTATAACATAAAAACTGTGGTCACCAATTTCATTGTGTTAGGATGAATACACAGAAGTATTATGCTTTATTATAAAAGAAAACATAAAACTCATCAAGCTAAGTGCCATGGGGGTGGGAGTAGAGATAGGGGATAAGCAGAAAAAGAGGGAACAGAAAGTGGGGTATGGGGAGAGAAAGAGCCAGAGAGAAGAAGCATGGGAGCGGACAGACAGAAGGACAGTGTAAGAGAAAGAGGCAGGGAGAAAGAAATAAAAAGGCAAAATTTTAGGGATATGAAGTGGTTTAGTGTAGCCAGATCTTTTCAGTGAGTCCCTGGGGTGAGGATGGGAATCCAGATGGTGGGGAGAAAGCTGGTGATGAGATTCTAAAGGTAAATAAGGGCCAAGATTTCAAAGGGTCTTTAATCCATATTAAACAATTTGGATCTTTTTCCTGAGAGGGGCCAATAATTGTGAACAAGGGATGATATCATATGTCCTTCTGGCTCCAGGGATGGAGAACAGATTATAAAAAGCTGAGACCAGAGGCAGTTAAAGAGATAGTTTTCTGAGAGAGAGAGAAAGAAAATGTAGTGTAAGAGGCTGAAGGGAAGTAAAAATAAATTGAAATAGGAACTTGGAATGGAAGAAGTAGGGAAACACAAGACTATAGCACATTATATCGAGAGGTCAGGTGAAACGGGAGACTTTTACCTTTTTAAAAAAGCATCTTATGGGGCATCTGGTGGTTCATTTGGTTAAGTGTCCGACTTTTGATTTCAGCTCAGATCATGATCCCAGTGATTGAACCCTGTGTCAGGCTCCGCGCTAAGTATAGAGTCTGCTTAAGATTCTCTCTTTCCATCTGCCCCTCTCCCACACTTGTATGCTCTGTCTTTAAAATAAAAAAGGCGTGCCTGGGCTCGGTTAAGCATCTGACTTTGGCTCAGGTCATGATCTCATGGTTCATGGGTTCAAGCCCTGTGTTGGGTTCTGTGCTTACAGCTCAGAGTCTGAAGCCTGCTTTAGATTCTGTGTCTCCCTCTCTGTCTGCTCCTCCCCAACTCACACTCTGTCTCTCTCTCTCAAAAATAAAATAAACATAAAATAAAGTAAAATAAAAATAAAATAAATTTTAAAGCATATTTATTGAGGAATAATTGACATTCAATACACTGCACATTATTTAAAGTGTATAATTTGAAAGTTTTCACATATGTATGCAACTGTGAAACCACCACCACAATCAAGATAGTGAAAATATCTATCAACCCAAAAGTTTCCTCCTCCTGTTTACTAATCTTGTCCTTCCTGCCCCTACCCACCAAGCAACTACTGATCTAGTTATGGTAATTATAGATTGGTTTACATTTTTCTGGAGTTTAGGGATTACTCAAGTGAGAGATTGGAGAATTTTTGATCTGGCATCTTTTACTTAACATAATTATTTTGAAATTCATTCATGTTGTTGAGTGCATTGATAGTTTGGCCCTTTTTAGTGATAAGTAGTATTCCATTGTGTGGTATACAGAGGTTTATCCATTCACCCACTTAGGGGCATTTGGATTGGTTCGCTGCTGGAACATTCACATACAAGTATTTGTATTGACAAAGATTCTCTTCTTGATCACACTTTAGTTAGGCTTCTCTGAGCCCTCTTCTTAACTAGACCTTGACCTTGGGCTTCTGTGTCCATCCTGAATGTAGTTTTAGCAAGCATTTTCTCAGTTTACAGAGAATCTCCCACCCTTGATATCTGGTCCCCCTGGCCTGCCTTTGGCACCCTAGCCTATTAGGTCTAATTAGGTTCCTGGACCCATTTTCAAAGTGTGTGTGTGTAGTAGGGCTCCCCACACCTCCAACAAGCAATACTCCTCTCAGCAGCTGGGTGTCCTAGAATTCAACTCAGTTCTGACACTTCCCAAAGATATTGGATTCCACAGGTAAAAGGCTTAATTCCACAAGACCACCCTCCACTTCAGATCCCACTTGGAAGCCTAGATTGTTATCTCTGCTTCTCATCAACTGACTTTAAATCAGAGGTTCCCATGACCCCCCCCCCCTTGGATTCTATTAATTTACTGGAGTAGCTCACAGAACTTGGAGAAACATTTTACTTACTGGATTATTGGTTTATTTTGAAAGAGTATAATTCAGGAATAGCCACATGGAAGAAATGCATAGGGCATTATATGGGGAAAGGGCAAGGAGCTTCCATGCTTTCTTCTAGGGCACCACTGTCCATGAATCTCCATATGTTCATGAACCCAGATACTCTCTGAACCCTGTACTTTTGGGGTTTTATGGACGCTATGTAACTAAACTAACATGAGTTTATTCCTTGGTAAGTCACATGTAGAAACTATACCAGGTAGAGTTGTCACACAAAGGAAACTTTATTTGCAGCAAATAAGGAGATCATGGGGAATAACTTCCAAAGCCATGACTCCCCAGAAATGGTGAATGGTTTCCTTTTATTTAGGGTTAGGATGAATATTTAGGTAAAGAAGTTTTGTCATCATATGTGGAGGCAGGCACAAGGTGGTGCATGCGACTTAAGGAAACAAGCTTGTACATACATCATATAATTATGTAAATGAGGCTTGTGCTCCTCCTTGGGCAGAGATTTTAGTGTTACAATGAGGTAAAGGTAACTGCCATTCACAGCTTGGGTCATTCCATAGTTCATCTGTACAAGCGTGAATCAGGGGCAGGGTGGTTATGCTCAAACTGATCTGGGTGGTCTGGCCCTAGAAGGTCTTCTTCCAGGCTATGCCCCTTGGTTCTTTGCCTCTGTTAAGAGATAAACGGGAAAGAAGAGCTTCAGGGAAAATGTGGGACAAAGGTTGGTGGGTACAAGCAGGTGAGCAGTAGAGGTCAGGTCTTGGAGTTTAGCTGGTAACAGCTTCATTCTGTAGGTATGGTTGACTAAATCATTGGCCGTTGACAACTGAGTAAACCTCTAGTCCCTCTCCCCTACGTAGGTTATGGGGTGGGCCTAGAAATTCCAACCCTCTAATCCAGGGTCGATTCCCCTGGCAAGCAGCCCCCATTCTTAAGTGCATTCTTAGTTTCATCGCATTAACAAAAACACTTTTATTGTTGTTATCACTTAGGGTAATACAAAGGTTTTAGGAGCTCTGTGTCAGCAATGGGGGGAAAAACCAAATCTATATTTCTTATTAAAAATCACAGTATCACAGAAAATCTTTACGAAAATCTCCTTACCCTTGATGTCTCTTCATAGTAATTTTCCAACTACTGACTTCCCCCATTCGGCTTGTTAGCTGTAAATCCCTTGCTGTATTTGCTGTATTTGGATTTAAGTCCAGTCTCTCTCACCTATTGCAATACCCTATTATAATAGTCTTTTTTTTTTTTAAGTATGGTTGACATACAATGTTACATTAGTTTTAGTTGTGTAACATAGTGAGCCTCACATCTGGCTCCCAGCTCTCAGCAGGGAGCCAGCTTCAGATACTCTGTTCTATTGATCTTTTGTCTAGCTTTGTACAAGTACCACATAGTATTAAATAATGTGGCACTATAACAATTCTTGAAATTAGGTAGTATTAGCCCTCTAACTTTGTTCTTCTTTTTCAATTGTTTAGGCTATTCTAGGTCCTTTGCATTTCTATATGAATTTTAGAATCAGCTTGTTGTTTTCTACCAAAAGAAAAAAAATCCTGATGGAATTTTGATTTAGGATTGAATTAATCTACAGATCAATTTGGGCATAATTGACATCATGACGTTATTGAGTCTTACAACCCAAGAAAAATGTAAAGCTATCCATTTTTTGAGTCTTTAATTTCTCTCTGAAACATTCTGTAGTTTTCACTCTTTGGGTCATTATTCCCACTTAATGTCATCATTTCCCACCTGACAACAGTATTTTATATTCTTGATACTATTGTAAATGGTATTCTTAATTTCAATATCTGACTATTAATGCTAGCATATAAAAATACTTTTTTGTGTGTATATTGATCATCATATTAATCTGTTCGGGTTGCCATAATCAAATACTATAGACTGGGTGGCTTCCACAACAGAAATTTATTTTCTCACAGTGATGGAGCTTGGCAAGTCCAAGACCAAGGTGTTGACCTATTCAGTTCCCCCAAGGGCTTTCTTCTGTCTTGTAAATGTGTACCTTCTTGCTGTGATTTCACTTGGTGTTTTCTCTCTTTGCACAAAGAAAAAAGAGCTCTGGTATTGCTTCCCCTTCTTAAAAGGGCACCAGCACTCTCAGATTAGGACCTCACCCTTATTAATTCAGTTAACCGTTATCACCCTCTCACAGGGCCTATCTCCAAATATAGTCTCATTGGGAGTTAGGGCTTCAACATATGAAATTTCTTTCTTTATTTATTTATTTAATATTTTTTAATGTTTATTTATTTGTGTGGGGAGAGAGAGAGATTGCATGTGTATGAGTTGGGTAGGGCCAGGAAGGGAGAGAGAGACTCCCAAGCAGGTTCCATGCTCAGTGTGGAGCTCAATATGGAGCTTGATCTCATGGCTGTGAGATCATGACCTGAGCTGAAGTCAAGAGTCAGGTGTTTAACCGACTGAGCCACCCAGGTGCCCCTCACCATATGAATTTTGTGGGAACAGAAACATTCTATTCATAAGTATATTGTAAACTTGCTAAACTTAATTATTAGTTCTAGTAGTCCTCCATACCCCCAAGATTCCATTGGGCCTTGGGCAGTTATATTGTCTGTGGAAAAAAAGGTTTACCTCTTCCTTTTTAATCCAGATGCCTTTTTTTTTCTTGACTAATTTCACTAGGTAGATTTTCCTGTACAATGCTGGGAGAGCAGTGAGGAGAGCAGATATCCTTGCCTTGTTTCTGTACTTTGAGGGAAAATACTCAGTAGTTCACCATTAAATATGATCTTAGCTATAAGTTTTTCCTATGTTGAGGAAGTTCCCACCTTTTCCTAATGTACTTAAGAGTTTTTGTCAGGAATGGATGCTGGATTTTTGCCAAATGTACTTTTTTTAGTTATTAAGATGATAATAGAATTTTTCTTTTTTAGTTTGTTAATATGATGAGTTGATGATTATGAATTGAGTGTAATATATTGATTTTAGAGAGAGACAGAGTGCAAGCAGGGGAGGGGCAGAGAGAGAGGGAGACACAGAATGGAAGGAGGCTCCAGGCTCTGAGCTGTCAGCATAGAGCCTGATGTGGGGCTTGAACCCATGAACTGTGAGATCATGACCCAAGCCAAAGTTGGCTGCTCAACTGACTGAGCCAGCCACCCAGGTGCCCCTGGTATATTTTTATTTTTATATATTGATATATTTAATTTGTGAAAAATTTTTTAGAATTTTTCCATCAGTGTTGGTGAGGGTCTTTAGTTTCATTTATTGATTGATTGATTGATTGATGTCTGTGTCTGAGTTTGGCATCAGAGTAATGCTAACGTCATAGAACAAGTTGGAAAGTACTCCTTCATCTTCAGTTTTCTGGAAAAGAACTAGTATTTCTGCCTTCAATGTTTAGTAGTGTTCACTAGTGAAGTCATCTAGACCTGGAGTTCTTTTTTTTTTTTAAATGAAATAAGCTACCGTTAAAAATCTCTTTAGGGCCTGGTGGCTCAGTTGGTTGGGCATCCGACTTTGGCTTGGGTCATGATCTCATGGTTCCTACATTCCAGCCTGACATCTGGATCTCAGCTCTCAGCCTGGAGCCAGCTTCAGATCCTCTGTCTCCCTCTCTCTTTGCCATGTATGTGCCCACACATGCGTACTCTCTCATTTTTTCTCTCTCTCAAAAATAAACATTTAAAAAAAATCTCTTTAGGGTTATTCAACTTACCTATTTCTTCTTGAGTGAACTTTGGTAGTTTGTGTATTTCAAGGAATTTGTCTATTTTTTAGAAGTTGTCAAATTTATTGTCAAGTGTTCTTTATAGTGTTCCCTTGTTATCCTTTTAATATGTTGGTATCTGTAGTGATATAGTCTTTTTCATTCCTGATATTGATAATTTGTGTCTTATTTTTTTTCTTTCCTCAATAATATGGCTAGAAGTTTGGTTTATTGATTTTTCTCTATTTTTCTATTTTCTATTTTATTGATTTCTCCTCTCATGTTATTTTCTTTTGTCTGCTTACTTTGGATTTGGTTTTCTTTTCTTACTTTTTTAAGGTAGAAGGTGAGGTCATTAATAGGAATCTTTCTTGTTTTCTTTTCTCTTTTTTAAAAATATTTATTTTTGAGAGAGAGAGAGAGAGCACATGAGCAGGGAAGGGACAGAGACAGAGGTAGACACAGAATCCAAAGCAGGCTCCAGGCTCTGAGCTGTCAGCACAGAGCTCAATGCGGGGTTTGAACTCCTGAACCTCAAGATCATGACCTGAGCCGAAGTCGGATACTCAACCGACTGAGCCACCCAGGTGTCCCGATATTGGCCATTCTAATAGGTGTGTAGTAGTATCTCGTTGTTTTAATTTGCACTCCTTGATGAGAAAATGTCATGTGGAACATCATTTAAAATGCTTACTTGCCATCTATATATCTTTTTTTTTTAATTTTTTTTAACATTTATTTATTTTTGAGACAGAGAGAGACAGAGCACGAACGGGGGAGGGTCAGAAAGAGGGAGACACAGAATCCGAAACAGGCTCCAGGCACTGCGCTGTCAGCACAGAGCCCGACGCGGGGCTCAAACTCACGGACAGAGCATGAACGGGGGAGGGTCAGAGAGAGGGAGACACAGAATCCGAAACAGGCTCCAGGCACTGCGCTGTCAGCACAGAGCCCGACGCAGGGCTCAAACTCACGGACCGCGAGATTATGACCCGAGCCGAAGTCGGCCGCTTAACCGACTGAGCCACCCAGGCGCCCCGCCATCTATATATCTTTGGTGTACTGTCTAGAAAAGCCTTTGCCCTGTTTTTTAATTGTGTTGGGTTTTTTACTATTGAGATTTAAAGAGTCCTTTGTAAGAGTTATGACCCCTTTGAGTATCCGTGCCAGATAGTTTATGCTAACAATGTGATTTATGGTAAAAACCTGTTTTTGATACCTGAGGCTTTGGGCTACCTCTGTATCAGTTTGACCTCTGGGAGACTGGGATCTGAGTCAAAGTTTACTGGGCTTCTGATGTTGGCAACACTTTGCACATGGGAAAATTAAACACCATCCATGTGACTCAACTAGGAGAGACAACTGGAAGCTTATCATCCTATTGTGAGCTCTGTATACTTTTTCTCCTGGACTCCCCCTATATGCCTTTTCCTTTTGTGGATTTTAATTTGTATTCTATTGTATCATAAGCCATAACTGTGAATATACCAGCTTTTCTGAATCTTGTGATTCCTTTTGGCAAATCATTAAGCCTGTGATGGTCTTGGGGACTTTTTAAAGTTAAACTTTCCGGACTTTATAAAGTACTTCTTATTGTGGGTGTGCTATAATTTCACTGGGATGTATACCTAAAAAGATTAGTATTGTGTTTGCTTTTGTTTTTTTATTGTAATGTTGCTTAGAATTTTAGGCTTCCTGAATGTGTGTACTCATGTCTTTCATCAGTTTGGGAAATTTCTCAGCTATTATCTGTTTTATTCTCTCTGGAATGGTAACTGGCATAAGTTAGGCATCTTTCTATCCTCCATATCTTTAAAAGTCTATTTAATATTTCTCATTTATTTGTTGGGGTACCTATGTGGCCCAGTCAGTTAAGCATCCAACTCTTGATTTTGGTTCAGGTCATGATCTCATGGTGCATGGATTCAAGCCCTGCGTTGGGCTCTGAAATGATAATGAAAGGCCTGCCTGGGATTCTCTCTCTCTCTCTCTCAAAAATAAATAAACATTAATTCTTCAGTTGTGTCTATTTTGCTCCTTAAGACCTCCATTGAATTTTGCATTTCAACAATTTTATTTTTCATTTCAAGACATTCTAGTTGTTTCTTTCTCAAATCTACTTTTCACTCCTATAGTCTCTTGTTGCTTGCTCATCCATGAGATTTCTATTGTTAATTCTTTAATAATTTCATACATTGTTATTCTATTCTGATTTGGCAGTTCTGATATCCGATGTTCTATAGGTTTAACTCCATTGTTTGATACTGTACAGTCTTATATATGGTAGCTTGATTTGTTATGAGTTTGGTATTTCATTATTGCTATAATAAAATTAGAAGATAAGGTCAAATATATTTTGTCTCTTATTTCTGCTTGGAACTATTCTGAGCTGAATCTTGAAGAACAACTCTGATACTGACCCTGATCATTTATTTCCTTGCTCTTAGTTGATAAAAATCCTATCAATGGATCCCATCCATTTTATATATGTATATATGTGTGTGTGTGTGTGTGTGTGTGTGTGTGTGTGTGTATCCCTAAGAGGATTTATATCTGTTTCTACTACAACAGCTATAGCAAGGATTAAGTATCAATCTAGGACCACTTTAGTCCCCTCAAGGATTTTGGCTTAGTGCCAGAGTCTCAAGTTCAGCAATTCCTTCTTCCTGCTGGCCCATTTACAATGTTCTTGTCTCAGCCAGTCACTGTGCCCCCAGGGCATGACATATGTTGATCAGCTAGGTTGGGTCCTACAGCCATCTTGGTACCCAGAAGTACTATCAATTCCATCTGAGCCATAAGGAAAGGGTGGTGTGCAGCCTAAGAGAATGAGTAGATTCTTCCAAGAAAACTCTGGTACTGTTTAGAGTCCAAAAAATGGAAAAGATGCTAGGCAGGAAAATAACAGATATCCACCACAGAGGATGATATGAATTTTACAGCAGAAGATGTTTCTGTATCAGCTTTACCTAAAATGTAAGGAGCCCTTGATAAATACATATCTCTACTTGTGAGTTCTAAGAAGTAAGGTGTGTTACTTTAATCTAGAGCCTGTCTTGTCTGTTTGATGGGCAGCTGTCAAAATTCATTGAGTTGAGAAATCAAGAAAATCTAGTGTTTGGCTCAGAATTAAATTAAATTTGTGTTTTAATTCAGTAAATTATATAGACTTGCTCTCACACTTTGGAATGCTTGAATCTTAACTCTATCATTACTCTCTCTGTGTCCTTAAATAAGTTATCCAAATTCTTTTAACTGAAGTTTCTCATTTTCAAATAGGGTTAAATATAATCTGCCTTATCTGCTTCTGGTGATTATTAAATAAGCAAATGTTTTCAAACCGATTCATTAGTGTCTGGAGTGGAGTAAGCATTCCATAAATGCTTTCTATAGTTAATATGTATGAAATATGGATGTTGAGAATATTTGCCTTTGAAATAAAACAACATACAAATATAGTACCTGGAAGAATTATGCATTACCTGCTTTTTTTCTTTTTCAGTTTCCTTCAAATAAATCAGAAATATGTTGTATTATTAGAGCAACACCAGGAAATAGACAAGTGAAAAGTAAAGGTGTTGTTGTAAAGAAGAAGAAATATTCTCCACCTAAAGATATTCCCCAAGGTACTATAGTGTGAATGCAGAGCCTACTTTTTGGGTGATATAAAACATTCTTTCATGGTAAATTCCTTATGCGCACAGGAAGTCTGCTTATAAATTGTATTCTTAGAGCTCTTGTACAAAGTGAAAATGGTGAAATTATAAAAAGTTTGGTTAGGTGTCAGAACCTGACCAGAAAAAATTTTTAATGTCAAATACTTAATCTTTTGAAAAATTAGCTTATGCCACTGATTTAAATATATCTATCTAGGATACTGTTTTCAACTATTTGAAATTTAGTGTTATTGGGTTTCACTTTTATTTATTTATTTATTTATTTATTCATTTTTAATTTAAATTCAAGTTAGTTAATATGTAGTATAATAATGATTTCAGCAATAGAATTTACTGATTCATCACTTACATATAACACCCACTGCTTCTCCCAATAAGTTCCCTCCTTAACGTCCATCACCCACTTAGCCCATTCTCCACCAAACACTCCGCCAGTAACCTCAGTTTGTTCTCTTTACTTAAGAGTCTCTTATGGTTTGCCTCCCTCTCTGTCTTTATCTTATTTTTGCTTCTCTTGCCCTATATTCATCTGTTTTGTTTCCTAAATTCCATATATGAGTGAAATCATACACTATTTGTCTTTCTCTGACTGACTTATTTTTTTAGCATAATACACTCTGATTCCATCCACATAATTGCAAGTGACAAGATTCCACTCTTTGTGATCGCCGAGTAGTATTCCATTGTATATGTATAATATATACCACATCTTTATGCATTCATCAGTTGATGGACGTTTGGGTTCTTTCTATACTTTGGCTATTGTTGATAGCGCTGCTATAAACATTGGGGTGCATGTGCCCCTTTGAATCAGCATTTTTGTATCCTTTGGATAAATACCTACTAGTGCAATTGCTGGATTTTTTGAGGAAACTCCATACTGTTTTTCACAGTGGCTGAACCAGTTTGCATTACCACCAGCAGTGCAAAAGCGTTCTTCTTTCTCCACATCTCTGCATTGCCAACATCTGTTGTTGCCTGAGTTGTTAATTTTAGCCATTCTGACAGGTGTGAAGTGGTATCTTGTTGTGGTTTTTATTTGTATTTCCCTGATGATGAGTGATGTTGAGCATCTTTTCATGTGTTTGTTAGCCATCTGGATGTCTTCTTTGGAAAAGTGTCTATTCATGTCTTCTGCCCATTTCTTCACTGGATTATTTGTTTTTGGGGTGTTCAGCTTGGTAAGTTCTTTATAGATTTTGGATACTAACCCTTTATGTGATATGTCATTTGCACATATCTTCTCCCATTCCATCGGTTGCCTTTTAGTTTTGCTGATTGTTTCCTTCACTGTGTAGAAGCTTCTTATCTTGATGAAGGCCCAGTAGTTCATGTTTGCTTTTATTTCCCTTGCCTTTAGCAACATATCTAGTAAGAAGTTGCTTGGTGGAGGTCAGAGAGGTTGCTGCCTGTTTTCTCCTCTAGGATTTTGATGGTTTCATTTCTCACACTTAGGTCTTTCATCCATTTTGAATTTATTTTTGTGTATAGTGTAAGAAAGTGGTCCAGGTTTATTCTTATGCATGTTGCTGTCCAGTTTTCCCAATACCATTTGTTGAAGAGACTGTCTTTTTTTCCACTGGATATTCTTTCCTGCTTTGTTGAAGATTAGTTGGCTATATGTTTGTGGATCCATTTCTGGGTTCTCTATTCTGTTCAATTGATCTATGTGTTTGTTTTTGTGCCAGTACCATACTGTCTTGATGATTACAGCTTTGTAATATAGCTTGAAGTCCAGAATTGTGATGCTTCCAGCTTTGGATTTCTTTTTCAACATTGCTTTGGCTATTTGGGGTCTTTTCTGGTTCCATACAAATTTTAGAATTGTTTGTTCTAGCTCTGTGAAGAATGCTGGTGTAATTTTGATAGGGGTTGCATTGAATATGTAGATTGCTTTGGGTAGTACTGACATTTTGACAATATTTGTTCTTCCAATCCATGAGCATGTAATGTTTTTCCATTTTTTTGTGTGTCTTCTTCAATTTCTTTTACAAGCTTTCTATAGTTTTCAGTGTATAGATTTTTAACCTCTTTGGTTAGGTTTATTCCTAGGGGTTTTATGGTTTTTAGTACAGTTGTAAATGGAATTCATGCCTTGATTTCTCTTTCTTTTGCTTCATTGTTGGTTTGTAGAAGTGCAACCAAATTCTCTACATTGATTTTATATCCTGTGACTTTGCTGAATTCATGGATCATTTCTAGAAGTTTTTTGGTGGAGTCTTTTGGGTTTTCCACATAGAGTAACATGTCATCAGCAAAGAGTGAAAGTTTGACTTCCTCCTTGATGATTTGGATGCCTTTTATTTCTTTGTGTTGTCTGATTGCTGAGGCTACAACTTCCAACACTATGTTAAGTAACAGTGGTGAGAGTGGACATCCCTGTCATTTTCCTGACCTTAGGGGGAAGGCTCGCAGTTTTTCCCTAGTGAGGATGATATTAGCTATGGGTCTTTCATATATGGCCTTTATGATCTTGAGGTATGTTCCTCCTATCCCTACTTACTTGAGGGTTTTTATTAAGAAAGGATGCTGTATTTTGTCAAATGCTTTTTCTGCATCTATTGAGAGGATCATGTGGTTCTTATCCTTTCTTTTATTAATGTGATGTATCACATTGATTGATTTGTGGATATTGAACCAGCCCTACATCCCAGGAATAAATCCCACTTGATCATGGTGAATAATTCTTTTAATGTATTGTTGAATCTGGTTTGCTAGTAGGGTTTCACTTTTAGTAGCATTCTTTCTGAAAATATTTTTCATATATTTTCGCATTCACTTACCATTGGTTGAGCACCTCCTCTGTGAAAGGATCTGAGCTAAGTTTGTATTATATCTCATTTATTTCTTACTATGGCTTTATAATAGACAGATGTTTATTATTATTCTCATTTTATATGTAAAGAATATGGAACTTAAAATAGTATGCATTTTGTCCAAGATTTTACTGCTGTTGGGTGGTAGAGAAGAATTCAATCTCTCGAGGGTTTTTTTAACTCCAAATTTAGGTTTTTCTGTATTCTCCTGACTGTATATCAGACAGAATGTCTGATTAATCATTGGAGCCTGGGGACATTTTATGAGTAAGCAGGCAATGAAGCAATTGAAATTTAATAGGTTATGTAAAACCTCAATCCAACTAAACTGCTTGCTTTTGATCCTTGTCCCCATTTCTGCTACACAGTCTGCTCTGAGCACTCCTTAAATCCACAGAAGTCTTTTTCTTTTTTTTAATTCAGTGCTACTCATTTGATACTTAGTAATATATTACTACCTCACATAATTCACAATGCTGACTTTTCATATTCTTCAGGTTATGAGGTTTTCAAAGACAGAGACCCCATAGTAGGCTTTTTTCTATCTCTGTCTCTGATGACATTAGCATGGTGGTAGGGAATAGTAGATGACATATCAGTCAGGTTCTTCCCAAAGAAGGTTTTTCCCATATATATATATATGGAGAGGTATTTCAAAGAATTGACTTCTGCAGTTGTAGGGTCTGGCTGAAAACTATAGGGCAGACTGGAAACTCTTGGGTGGGAACTGATGATGCAGTCCTTAGGAAGTATTTCTTCTTTCTCAGGGAAACCTTGGTTTTGCTCTTAAGGCCTTTCAACTGATTGGTGAGGCCCAATTATCAAGGATAATCTCTTAAAGTCTGTTATTATAGATATTAAACTTATCTACAAATTATCTCCACAGCAATACCAAGATTATTATTTAGTTTAATTGGGTAATATAGCCTAACCAAATTGACACATACAACAAACCATCACAGTCTACTTCATGTCAAGTATGTGTTCATACACATCTCCTTAAACCATATTTAATTTGTAAATAAAGACAGTAACAAAGTCATATTTCTGCCTAACATAATGTACCTGTCCTACATACAATCCAAAATGTGCTAATTCCTTTCCCAGAAGAGGATCCAAAATCCTTGGGGGGGAGGGGGTGTTTGCTCTTCTTGATACCCTGTAACTCAAGTACTATAATATAAAGTGAATTTATTATTAAGACAGTTTATGTTAGATGATATGGGAATAAGAGGGGGAAGAAAACAAAGATACTTGCTTAAACTAGTCATGTGGACATAACTGGTATTTATAACTACCTTCCTCCACTACCCATTTCATATTTTTTTCTTCCTCAGCAAGCACCTCAGCTGGTTATAGTTCTTAAACTCGTAGGGTGATACATACCTCATTTAAGTAGGGTCTAGGCCATTAGTCCTGCTTGGATTGGGTTGTCGTAATTTTCCACTGACCTTAATCACAGGGCATGGTAATACTAAGAGATGCCTTAAGGAATCTCTTGTATTCTGGACATACTCTTCCTTGCCTCCATTGTGGAGGAAATTTCGTCTTGGTAGTCAGGATCAGTCACCCCACCAGCACAGTAATTCTCTTCTTTGTCTGTTGATTCAGAGGCCTGAGGAGCCCAAAGCAGCCAGGTGGCAGTCTTAACTTGCAGTTCAATAGAATCATTGTTGTGTCTGTTGGTGGACGCATCCCTTCCTTTGGAACTAAGACCTCTAGGACAGCTGAGCATAAAGTCATGGGAACAGGAAGCAAAAAATTTTTGCTAGTGGGTTACGAGTGGTTATATTGAGTGATCTCAGTTCCGGCTCCATTTCTTGATTCCTGCGCCCGTGAATCCTGGCTGTGGGAGAAATAGTACCATATATTTGATGCTGATTCAGAACGTATACAACATTCTGGAGAACCTTGTCCCAGCCCTGCAAGATATTGCTGCCTAATTGGTACTCTAACTAAGTCTTCAAAAGGCCATTCTACTATTCTGTCAAGTCAGCTGCTTCAAAATTGTGGGGAACATGGAAATATCAGTGAATTATATGAACTTGGGCCTTTTGCCACATTTCTTTTGCTGTGAAGTCAGTTCCTTGATGAGAAGCAATGTTCTTCGGGATACCATGAAGGTGGATAAAGCATTTTCTAAGTCCTTGGATGGTGGTTTTGGCAGAAGCATTGCATGCATGAAAGGCAAATCCATATCCAAAGTAAGTGTCTATTCCAGTAAGAGTAAAATGCTGTCCCTTCCATGATGAAAGTGGTGCGAGGTAATCATCCTGCCACCTGGTAGCTGGCTGATCACTCCAGGGAATTGTTCCTTATTGGGAATTAGGTGTTGGTCTCTCCTACTAATAAATTGAATATTCATCAGTGATGATAGCCAGGTTGGCTTTAGTGGACTGCTGAGCCCATGTATAACCACTATCCCTGCCACCATGGCCCCTTTGTTCATTAGTTTACCAGTTGGTGATGGAGGCGGCTGGGGAAAGAGGCTAACTGGTATCTACAGAATGGGTCTTCTTATCTACTTGATTACTAAAGTCTTTGTCTTCTGAGATCATCCTTGGGTTAGTAGTCACAGGGAACACAGATATCTTCACATTTTTTGCCCATTCAGGTAAGTCTATCTGTATGCTTCTTCTCTAAATTTTCTTGTTATTAATTTTCCAGTCATGTCCCTTCCAAGTCCCTAACTGTCCAGCCAAACTATAGGCCACAATCCATGAATCAGTATATAACCACGTATCTGGCCATTTTTCCTTTTAACAAAGGGAACATTGAGATATATTTCTTGAAGTTCTTTCTGCCCACTGGGAGAATATACCTTCACCAATTTTCTTCAAGGATGCCACAGAAAGGAGCTTTTAGGTTGTGCCTGCATATCTGTAAACCAAGTCTGAGGCGTTTTTTTTTCTTCAGTAAGCTGATTGTAGAGAGAATTCTTCATGATGCCAAAAGTACAGGCGGGGAGAGAGAAGATAGTATAGCAGTAGTGTGGACCATAGGCATTTGGGCCACTTCCTCATCTAACTTACTTGTCCCTTTCAGGCTCGAGCTCAGTTTCATATATGCCATTTCTCTTTGATAGTGTAGTGATGCTCTGCACAACCAACTTTATGGCTTGGTGCATCAGACTGTGCATAATTCGTGATGGGCAGCTTAGCTCTCTTTGTAACTTGGTGTTCCATGGTTAAGTATTGAGTCACTACTAAGGCCCAGTAGCAGACCAAAAGCTGTTTGTCAAAAAAAAAATAGTAGTTGTTCACAGGAGATGCCAGAGATGTGCTCCAAAATCCTAAGGACCTGTGTGCTGTGATTCACCTACAGGATCCGATAAAACATGTATATTTCTCACTGACATTTCATGAACCACTGGATCTGCTAGATCTTTTGGTACAAGTGTCAGAGCATCTTGCTCAGTAGCCTGTATCTGTTGTAGAACCTTCTCCTATTTTAAGGCTTCCTCAAAACCAGTAGCCTTTAGGTACTTGGTAAATGGGTTGAAGTAGTATACTCAGATGAGGTATGTGTTGACTCCAAAATCTGAAAAGACCCAGTAGGAGGGGCCAGATGCAACAACTTATCAGTTTTTGGTTGTAGGAGGAGCAATAACTTACAATTTATTTTAGGAGGTATATTTCTCATATCACTAGGACCCTAGAAATTTCACGGAGATGAAAAGATACCCTGCAATTCCATTTTCCTGGACCATGGAGCCCCATCATTTCCACTTCCAAGAGTATATCCAACTATAATGTGTATATATATGTTCATCAACAGATGTATGCTAGAATGTTCATAGAAGCACTTGGATAATAGACCCAAACAGGAAATAATCCAAGTGCCCACCAGCAGTAGAATGGATCAATACTGTGTTACATTCATTTTCATTGGGAGTGCTGTGTAGCAGTGAGCATCAACAATGTGCAGTTACATGCAACAATATTGATGACATAAGGAGCCAGACACAATAGAGTACATTTCACATTACTTATATTTAGTACCAAGCTAGGTAAAACTAAACTATGATGAAAATCACTATAGTGGATGTCCTCATTAGGGAGTGACTATTAAATAGAAAGCATTATGAGAGGAAATTCTAGGGTGCTAGTAGTGTTCTGTTTCATTATCTGAATGCTGGTTACATAGATATGGTAAGTTTGTGAAAACCCATCAAGCTCTGTAGTACATATATGTACATTTTTTTGGGTGTAACAAAAAAAGTTAAAAAATAAAAACAGAGAGACACCTGGGTGGCTCAGTTGGTTGGTTAAGCATCCTACTCTTGATTTTGGCTCAGGTCATGATCTCATGGTTCATGAATTTGAGCCTCACATTGGGGCTGATAGTGTGGAGCCTGCTTAGGATTTGGGATTCTCTCTGTCTCTCAAAAATAAATAAACCTTAAAAAATTTTTTTAATAAAATAAAAATAGAGAAACTTCTTTTAATTTTATGGCTGTGGATATTAGTCTATGACATGAGATAATATCACAATTCTGGGCTTAAGTATGCAACAAATCAATACTAAAATGTGTCTGGGAAGTTCTTCCAAGTGTTTAGACTGAAATTTTTAATTTGATTGAGAGAGACCCCTTGATGTATGCTGACCAATTATGCCACCTCCTGGCTTCTTTCTAGACTCTCACCTCATTTGGCAACCTCTTCATTTAAGTAATTCCCTTACAACTTCTGGCCATTTGTCTGTGCCTTTCCTTTAGTAAAAATAGCAAAGCCCCAAGCTAACTAGTGATCGTGTTATTTTGAACATGTAACGGCCTATTTTTAGTCCTGGCATTTAACGTTTTAGCTAGTTTGGCAGTTATCTAATCAGGACTGCAGTATGAAGCTTACTTTTGATGGTCTAGGACCCCTGCTCATTATGATGTTTGACCACTAATAATGCTGATTAGAGGGGAAAAAAAGTGGTGAAAGTGAACCACAAGAGGAATCCAAAAGAGAAGTGCTAGATGAGGTGGTATGGGTAAATAGAAGTTTGAGAATGGTACATCCATGTGAAAGAGGCCTTCAGTAACATCCAGTCCAAGGTTTCTTGATGGGTGGCCCTCTGACCACCTACACCAGAATTACTTCAGACCTGGAAAATTACATTCTCTAGAGATATGGCATAGGAATCCACAATTTGAAGAACTCTCAAAGTGATTCCAGTAAGCACTAAAATTTGATAGCCTTTTAATGATCTGGTCTATTTTGCTTATTTTACATGTAATAAAAATGACTTAGCCAGATGAATAAGTGACTTGTTCATATTCACACAGCTACTGGCAGAATCAGAATTAGAACTTAGCTTTCTTGGTTTTCATTAGTTTGGGTAGCTGTCAAATAAGGCATGTGGGGTAGAGTAGATAGGGCTCTGAGTTTTTCAGCTCATCTATACATAACAGTTTTGCTTCTCTTTGTTTTATACATTGGGATTCTGTATTATATTTAAACAGACACTTTTTTTCTTGTTGATTCGATGTCAAAAAAGATGAAGTTCTGCAGTTAATTGGTTCATTTATTCAATAAGTTCATTGACTGGATGTCATATGTTAGATGAAGTTAGTGGTTGGTAATATTGAGATAAAGACATAGTTGTCTTTATGAAATTTGTAATCTCATAAAGGAAGTCACATAGGTAAAACAAGTCCAATAGGTACTTTCACATATGTAGGACTGTGTTGGGATACATAGGGAGATGCTTTGAAGGATGATCTGAAGCCCTCAGAGGCATTCTGAGCATAGGCTTTCTAGGCAGAGGCACCATGATAAATAGAAGCACAGGGGCTTAAAGTATCATCAGGTGGTTAAGGAACTGAAAGTAGTTACATTCGGCTGGAGTTGAGATTGGACTCTGAGAACTGATACTCCAAATCTTTAGTAGGGATCAGAGGATAGATTATGAATCCCAAAATCCTGTATTAGGAAGATCCTGGGTTTAGCTACAGCATAGAGGAGTAGAACACAAAGGAAGGGTGGGTAGGGACATGTGAGGATCTTCGTGCTGGGTGGTTGCTGAGGAGGACAGGGATGAGGAGCACAGCTAGATCGACTCCTCCAGGTTATATGGCTGGAGTTAGAGGCCTTGTGTTGGCTACTGTCAGCTATCTTTGCTGGACTTCCCAGTGGAATGTCATTGTCTGACTTCAGAGAGTAACCTCAGCATGTCCAGGAAGGAGTGTGCTAGCTATTCCTCTTTTTATTTTTATTTTTATTTTTAAATGGCCTCTGGGTTTGTTTAATAAGGGACAGAGTGAAACTATATTGGTTGGGTGTCAAGAGCTCATGCCCCCAGAGACTGGTTATTAATAATTATTGGTCACCTTCTTGTGATATATATGGAATAATCTATTATTGTATTTTTTCTCCAGATATTATAATAAAAACAAATGGCAGGATGTAGCAGCTGTGGCTGAATTTTCACCACTTTGAAGATATGCATGAATGTGAAGCCAAAGTCCATAAAGCAGAATGTCTGCCTGAAATTATATGTAATTCAAAAATCAAAATTCTCTAATTATTTGTGATATATCCTGGTGTTTAAATTCTACCAAGATTCTTATAATTTAGTCTGTAAAGAAACATTCTTCTGTATCTTCTTAAATATGTGTATTTGTATTGTAAAATAAGAATAAATATCTTAAAAGACTGTATACTAACTAGATATGTTAGCTGTTTATAAAAAGCCAAGTACCAGAATACTGTGTAACTTCCTTTGTGTTTTTCCCAAAGTTTATCCTCTGTATGAATTAAAAGTATTAAAGTTGTTGAAGCACTAAAAATGAAAATGCTTATATTACAAGCTATTTTTAACAGAACTTAATTGAAACCACATGAGTGAGAGACCTAATTCCAGGTCTGACTGAAAGAAACTCTATACTCAAGTTTGCTGAAGCAGGGAATGTATAATATGTACAATCAATCATACACTAAGTATTTGATATATTACCTCATCCTCAAACCTTTAGCTAATACTATCTGTAGGATTTTTTGTGTTTGTGTATGTGTGATATTACTTGTTGTGGCGTCTTTACACCGCCCTTCCTAAAAAGCAGTAGCTCCGTTGTCAGAGAACATCAGTTGTATAACTGTTGGTGAAATTGTAACTCTTAATGGTTTATTAATGTTATTATACATAAAAGTAAATAAGTCAAATTTTCAAAGCTGCTTCAATATGAAAGAAAATTCTAAAATCAATGGATTAATTTGAGGTTATGCAACCAGTATAGCATTCATTTTTAAAGATGAGTTCCATGAAGATATTTTTGTAAATTACTTGACAAGGTCTTAAGCGACTAACAAAACTATTTTTAATTTCTATTTCACGTTTCCATCTGGAGGTGAAATACAGGAAAGTTACTAGGAAATGTAGAAAAGATCATTGAAGATGGTGGCTAAAACCAAGTTTAGATCTGAATGTTTTTAAAATTTTTTAACGTTTTTATTTATTATTGAGAGACAGAGAGAGAGACAGAGCATGAGCACGGGAGGGGCAGAGAGAGGGGGAGACACAGAATCTGAAGCAGTCTCCAGGCTCTGAGCAAGCTGGCAGCACAGAGCCTGACTTGGGGCTTGAATTCACAAATCGTGAGATCATGACCTGAGCCGAAGTCAGATGCTTTACCGACTGAGCCAGCCAGGTGCCCCTAGATTTGAATTTTAAATCAGTATTCAACTAACAGAACAACTTGGTTTTAAAAGCAGAAATGTGACAAGCAGTGAGGGGAAAAGAAACTCTCAAGTTTATAATCCAAGTGGGAAGGGAAAGGGCAAATTATACTTGATAGTTTCTAATCAGGTGGTAGGTTCTTAGGAGAAAGAATGACACCTGATTCTTAGGCTGGGCCTAGCGGGGCTGGAGGAAATAAGTACTTACTTCGTATTGCTGATAAGGAAAATAGAGTTAGCTCAGAGAGAGAGGTTAATACTTACACCAGGCTGATGTGAGTTAGAAAGTGCCAGAGCCTGGATCTGAAGGCAGGACTATTTAAATCCACTTTGTTTTATCAGCTAGAGCATAGAGAAAAGTGAGACGGAAGGAGTTGCAATTGGCATTCAAGGCTTAGGGGTGGAGGTATGACTTAAAGTATTATTAAGAGAAAGGAAAGTAGAATAAGCTTTAGATTGCTATCTAGAAGATATGACAAGTCCAAAGCAGATTACTGTTGGCAAATCCTACAAGAAGGTTGTATTCTTCACTTTATATCTGTGGGTAGGTCTCGAGGTCCTTCAGTGAACCTCCCTAGAAGAGCATTATAAAAAGGGTTCTTTTCTGGAAAGAGGGTCTCCATAGTTTTCATCACATTTTCAATGTTGTCTGTGATCTAAAAACAGTTAACAATGGGACTGGACCCCTTACTTCAGTGTATAACTAATATTAATTTCAAGCATTTAAATTTTTCTAATTATACCTCATGAAAAAGAAATCTCAGGTCATAAGTCCCCAGGAAAACAATTAAAAATGCATGAAAGGGCAGATGTTATGTCATTTTCATTTAGAAATTTTTAACTGGAGTGTTTTTTCACTTCTCCAAGGTGTAATTCATCATGCTTTGTTCACTTGTTAATGGCCTCTTTTCTCATATTGTATATATAGCATATGTGTTTCTATGAAGGATATAATGCCCAGACTTTCCAGATAAAAGTTATCTACAACATCTTCTACTCTAATGTTGCTTTCTGACCTACATTTTATTTTACTTTTTACTTTTTTAAATTATTTGTTTTTATTTTTTAATTTACATCCAAGTTAGTTAACATATAGTGCAATAATGCTTTCAGGAGTAGATTCCAGTGATTCATCCCCTACATATAACACCCAGTGCTCATCCCAACAAATGTCTTCCTCAACGCCCCTTGCCCGTTTAGCAATCCCCCACCCACCCACAAACCCTCCAGCAACCCTTTGTTCTCTGTATTTAAGAGTCTCTTATGTCTTGTCCCTTCCTGTTTTTCTATTATTTTTGCTTTCCTTCCCCTATATCCATCTGTTTTGTATCTTAAATTCCACATGTGAGTGAAGTCATATATTTGTCTTTCTCTGACCAGTTTCACTTAGCATAATACCCTCTAGTTCCATCCATGTTGTTGCAGATTCTAACCTGCATTTTAAAATGTTGACCCATTTTACATTTTAAATCCTCCCTTGACTCCTTATGTTCTTCTACATACCCATTCTTCACCCTCTTACACCCAAATTTCCTAAAGAGTGCTACTTTCACACCTATCCCTCACTCCTCAGCACATCCTCCTCCTCCACCTGCCCCCAATACACACAGAGTCTGGCTTCAACTCTCATTCTCCACTGACATTGCTCCCCTCAAGGTTACCAGCAATCTTCTTGATGATAATCTAAGGGGTATTTTTCAGTGTTCATCATATCTAACCTCTCTTTCCCAGCTACTGATAATGCAGACTAGTGCTCTCTTCTTGAAAGCCTCCAGAAAGGAATGACCTCTCTGAAACATTACTCTCCAGACTTTTATCCAATCTCCAGCTCTTTCTCTTCTCTTTCTTCTGAAGGTTCATTTTCCTCTGTTCAGTCTTTAAATTTTGGTGCTTCCATGGGTTCTATTGTAGGGCTTCTTCTAATGTTACACAGTCTCCCTGGGTGATTTCATCTGTCTCTGACTTCAGTCACTATATTTTTGCAGTTGATCTTTGTCTGTAACTGCCATGGATATTGGTAGTAGACATGTGTGGTGATTGTCTCTGCATCTGTCCCCCAAGAGGTTACTTGTCTTTCCTTGTATACCCACAGCATCCTATACTTGCCCAGTATCATAAAGTTAATTGTAATAATTATAATAATACTTATAGTTAATTGTCAAATTCTGTTTTTTTCTTCCTGGACTATAAGGTCCTTGAGTGAAGGAATTACACTTGTTCATTATTATATTTTAATTCCCTTCTACCTCCATCCTAATTGGGTTTTGAATTTCCAAGCCATATGGTTTAGGTTGGATTGATCCCTTCTTAGTTCCAGGGGTGAGCCTTTAATGATTTAAGGAAATTAACATAGCCCACCCAACTCTGGCAGAATGATTGGTTTAGAAATGGGGCCATGGCCTAAAATGATTCTATTGGAATCAAGTTCAGAGGTTTTTTTCTGGAAATTCTGGGATATAGACTTTTTCCTTTTTACTCTTGGATTTTTACCTGAAAGGATTTTACCTGAAAGGAACGCTGCTGAAGCCACCTGTGTCCACACATGGAGGCCTGGGAATGGAGGTCACATAAAGAGATTAGAGTTGTGATAGAGTGATTGGATTCTTGATATCATTGGGGCAGTCCCTGGATGCAGCTGTGCCTGAACTTTCCATCTACTTTAGGTCAAATTATGAGAGTTCATCAGTTTTTTTTTTTTTTAATTAAGCTAGTTTAGTTTGGTTTTTCTATCATGTGTAATATAGAACATCTTCACTGCCTAGAGTTGTAGATCAGTGTAACCAAATGCTTACTTGTCATTACTGCATGGGTTCTCATGGTATCTGATATTCAACATACCCCAACCTGAACTTACTTTCCCCCTTGAAGCAGTTCTGTTTTCTGTTTCAGTGCTAGATATCTTCATCCACCCAAGTATATGAGCCAGGAATTTGGCTATCATCCATAATCCCCCCCTTTCTCTTGTTTTCTCACAGGCAGTCATTCATGAAGTCCTGTTGGTCCTGAATCCTAAAGACTCCTTAGTATTTCCACTCCCCTCCATTCCTATGGCTATTCTCTGAATTCATGGCAGTATTTCATTGGCTGCTTTAGTGTAACAGCCTTACCACTACATTCTCAACCTTTATTCTTTTATCCTATAGTTAATTTTCCACAATGCATCAAGAAGGAGTTTTCTGAAATGCTCATCTGATCATGTTTTCTGCTGAAAATCCCCCAATAGCTCTTCAGTGTATTCCGAATAAAGTATGATCTTTTGAACTTATTTTACATAATATTCTTAATCTAGTTCAGTGTTACCACTAGATTATATTATATGCCACTGAATTTTTATATTTTCTTTTGCCTGCAGGCCTGCCTGTGCTGCTCCATCTGCCTGAAGCACAACTCCCCCACCCACATCCTCTTCTTTAGCTTCTATTTTAATTTTTAATCCCTATTCATTCCTTCCTTCAGAAAACTCTCCTTAATTCCCCTGAAAAGCTGTCTTTGTATTCCCATAATATCCTGTACTTGTCCACATCATAGCATTTGTCACAGTGTACTGTAATTACCTGTCAAATTCTTTTTTTTCCCCTAGACTGTAAGCTCTTCAAGTGTAAGAACCACATCTTGTTCATCAGTGCGTTTCCAGGTTCTAGCATAGCTGCCAGACACATTAAACATATTATTGTATTTGAAAAATATTTGTTCGGGAGCATGGGTGGCTCAGTCGGTTAAGCATCCGACTTCGGCGCAGGTCATGATCTCATGGTTCGTGGGTTTGAACCCCACGTGGAGCTCTGTGCTGACAGCTCAGAACCTGGAGCCTGCTTTGGATTCTGTGTGTCCCTTTCTCTCTGCCCCTCCCCCCAGTCACACTCTGTCTCTGTCTCTCTCCTCAAAAATAAATGAAACATTAAAGAATATATACTTGTTGAAAAAATGTCATAGAAGTGTGGCATTATATAAAGGGCCTTCATTTTTTTTTTTTTTAGTATTTCCTTTTTTAATTTATTTTTTTTTCAATATATGAAGTTTATTGTCAAATTGGTTTCCATACAACACCCAGTGCTCATCCCAAAAGGTGCCCTCCTCAATACCCATCACCCAACCTCCCCTCCCTCCCACCCCCCATCAACCCTCAGTTTGTTCTCAGTTTTTAAGAGTCTCTTATGCTTTGGCTCTCTTCCACTCTAACCTCTTTTTTTTTTTTTCCTTCCCCTCCCCCATGGGTTTCTGTTAAGTTTCTCAGGATCCACATAAGAGTGAAACCATATGGTATCTGTCTTTCTCCGCATGGCTTATTTCACTTAACATAACACTCTCCAGTTCCATCCATGTTGCTACAAAAGGCCATATTTCATTTTTTCTCATTGCCACGTAGTACTCCATTGTGTATATAAACCACAATTTCTTTATCTATTCATCAGTTGATGGACATTTTGGCTCTTTCCATAATTTGGCTATTGCTGAGAGTGCTGCTATAAACATTGGGGTACAAGTGCCCCTATGCATCAGTACTCCTGTATCCCTTGGGTAAATTCCTAGCAGTGCTATTGCTGGGTCATAGGGTAGGTCTATTTTTAATTTTCTGAGGAACCTCCACACTGCTTTCCAGAGTGGCTGCACCAATTTGCATTCCCACCAACAGTGCAAGAGGGTTCCCGTTTCTCCACATCCTCTCCAGCATCTATAGTCTCCTGATTTGTTCATTTTAAAGGGCCTTAATTTTAATAGAATAGAATAGAATTCTAATAGAATTCAAGGTCAGGATTTCAAACTGATTTATTTTATATTAAAGTAAAAGTTTGATTCCTTAAAAGCACTTATCACAGTATGTAATAACTTGTTTGTTTACTTGTTGGTTTCTTTTTTTTTCTTTTTTTTTTAACATTTATTTATTTTTGAGACAGAGAGAGACAGAGCATGAACAGGGGAGGGGCAGAGAGAGAGAGGGAGACACAGAATCAGAAGGCTCCAGGCTTTCAGCCATCAGCCCAGAGCCTGATGCGGGGCTCGAACTCATGGACCGCGAGATCATGACCTGAGGTGAAGTCGGATGCTCAACCGACTGAGCCACCCAGGCGCCCCTACTTGTTGGTTTCTTAAGGGCAAAGGATATACCTGTCTTGTTTGTTATTGTACTCTTAGCACCAAGAACATAGTAGGTGCTTGATGCACCATCTCTTTTTGATTGTTTCCGTTAGCATAAAAAATTCTTTGTTATCTTCTGTCGTAAAAAAAGAAACCAGTTTTCCCTCTTCCCATCTCCTCTCACTCATTTTCTCTGCTCCCTATGTCAGCAAAACAGAGGGAGTATCTATACTTGCTTTAACATTTCCTTTCTACCCTTTATTTTTTTGAACTCACTCTTGCACACGATTCCACTGAAACTACTCTTACCAAGATGCCCATGTTGATGAATCTAATGGACACTTAAATTTTCAGCAACATTCAACACAGTTGATCCCTTCCTTCTTTTGGGAACTTTTTCTTCTCTCCTTATTCTTCTCTGCTAGATCCTTCTCTTCAAGGCCTCTAAGTGTTGTCTTTGTTGAATCTTAGTCCTGGACCCTCTTCCACACATACACATTCTCCCTAGGTAAACTCATCCATTACATTATTTTAAATGCCTTCCACATTTATCTTTCTAATCCTGTCTTCTCCCCATATATTTTACTTAGAATCTCTACATGGATGTCTAATAGACAAGTAAAACTCAACATATCCAAACTTAATACGCTTGATTTTCTTCTTCAAGTCTGTGCTTTTCCTGGTCTTTTTATTGGGAAATAACTTCCATTTAGATGCTTAAGGGAAAAACCTAGGGGTTAATCCTTGGTTTTTCTTTCCTTCACTTATATCAGAATTCCTATTAGCTGTATCTCCAAAATAACTCCAGTTAGCCATTATCTGCTTTCACTGAAAATACACAGTAGCCTCCTATACAGTTTTTCTGCTTTCATTTTTATTCTTCTATAATCCTTTCTTCTCAGAATATCCAGAGTGATCTTCTAGAGCCATTTATTGTCCGTCTGTAGTTTTAAACTCCTGCAATAGCTCCCATCACATTTAATCTATCTTTGTAACCTCTCAAACATCTTCTTCTTCCCAGAGTGCACTCAGCTTCTCTGACCTCTTTTTTTCTTCTTCAAACAAGTCAAACCCATTTCTGCCTCAGAGGCTTTGTACTCTTTCTTCTCTCTGCTAGAATGTTCTTTCCATGGCTCGTTCCTCTTCATTGTTTAGACTTCATTTTAAATCCCACATCTTTGGAGAGGACTTTCCTGACCGTTCTAAGTATGGCCTCCTCCAGATGCTTGCTACCAACTATATTGTTCATAGCTCCTAGCACAACTTGCAAACATCTTGTTTATTTTGCCCCTTCCCACTGAGAAGTAAGTTCTCAAGAGTAGGTATTTTTGTTAGTACTGTGTCCTCAGTTCCTACAAGTCTAGACCTTGGAGGTCCTCAAGAAATATTTGTTGAATAAATGAATGTTTTTGTTTTCTGGACTCAAACTACTGCTATTCCCTTAAAAACGTTTTTTTGGGGCGCCCGGGTGGCTCAATCGGTTAAGCGTCCGACTTCGGCTCAGGTCATGATCTCGCGGTTCGTGAGTTCAAGCCCTACGTTGGGCTCTGTGCTGACAGCTCAGAACCTGGAGCCTGTTTCAGATTCTGTGTCTCCCTCTCTCTCTCTGACCCTCCCCCGTTCATGCACTGTCTCTCTCTGTCTCAAAAATAAATAAACGTTAAAAAAAAAATTAAAAAAAAATTTTTTTTTCTTTTTTTTTTTTTTAAAGTAGGCTTCACATCTAGCACGGATCCCAGCACAGGGCTTGAACTCATGACTCTGAGATCAAGACCTGAGCTGAGCTGAGATCAAGAGTCAGACACTTTACCAACTAAGCCACCCAGGCACCCCTGCCTTTCCCTTATTATATAGCAGTTAATCATCAATTGGTTTAAGAGTTTTTAAAACTGAGGTACCCTGAGTCCTTCTATGTATTACTCAGGCAGTTTTACTTGATCATCTTGATTCTGAATGTCTTGTTCTATGACATTATTGGTGAGAACTGAACTTGTTTCATGAGTATTTAGCATAATTGAGGCATGCTTATTAGTATTGTGATTAAAGGAGATAGATTCCAGTTTTATTGCCACCTTTTCCTATATCTGTAACCAGAAGAGAGTGCCCCTGTCTTTTATGTTACTGGAAGCAGGTGGACACAGACCCATAGGCTATTGGGGTTTTGGGGTGGCTGAATCACCTATCCCTGAGTGAAAGTGTAGGCCTTACATCTAACAGTTACACATTCATATAATATTAATGAATAGAAAACAATTACTTTATTTCTCACATTTCCTCCTTGCTGATTATCTAAAGTAAAAGAGCCTACTTTAAGACACCTCAGCCTCTTTGTGGGAAGAGGCAGTGTTAAGTGAAAGAGAAAAAAAAGATAATATACACTGTTACTGAATTTGAAGTTATTTTCAATTTAATCTGCATAATTAAGTATAGTTATGTGTCATAACAAACTTGTGTCATTTCATTGCTTTCTTATTATGTAATTTGAATATTACACTGCAACATAAAGGAAATGTGATGAATGATAGCAAGTTAATTTAGTTTTTTCTGTACCTTTTAAGCATAAATCTAAATGAGACTACAGAAATGAAGTTATTACATGATTAGAGAATACTAAAACAAAGTATCTCTCATGCAAGCAGTCATGTTCTTTCCCTTATTAATATCTATAATTATCCATGAAGTAACTTTTTCCCAAGATGAAAGCACACAAGGTTATTGCATTTAGAAACTTGCTTCTGAGAGGACAAGGAAATACTCTTCTCTCTGCCAGTCATGCACCAGCCATGAGTCCTTTGTGTCATTGGTTCTATATACACAGGTTTGGGTCTGTTTCCACTCTAACTAATTTAGTGTAACTTACTAATATAAAAGCAAAATAATATACCCCCAAATGAATGATTAATTGACTTATAGGATGTGCATATTCTCACTTCTAAATATTGCATTGATTTCATTTTTTGTTTACAAAAATTGTATTCCATATTCACATTTCTTTTCTCTCTTTTTTTTTTTGGAGAAAAATACAGTTAATTCTGAGCAACACAAGTGTGAATCTTATCTGTAGATTTTTACAGTTTAGTACTATAAATGTATTTCCCTTATGATTTTAATATTTTCTTTAACTTACTTTATCATAAGAATACAGTATATAATATATATAAAATACAAAAATATGTGTTAATCAACTGTTTATGTTATTGATAGGGCTTCTGGTCAACATTAGGCTATTAGTTAAGTTTTTGGAGAGTCAAAAGTTATACTTGGATTTTTGAGGTTGCAGTGGTTGGGGCCCCATGCCCCCTGCTCACTTGTTCAAAGGTCAACTCTTTACATAGTTCATTTTGCCTTATTAGAAATCTTTCTGTTTTGGTGCCAGAATCTCAAGGATTATCTTTATACATGTACTGTCCTGCTGTTTTGAGCCTGTATTGCCCAATAAACTATGGGGCTTGGTAAATGAATCTTAACCCCAGAATGTTGTATGTCACCTTGTCAGAAAGACCTTCCCCACTTCCCTCGTTTCATTACTTAGTTCTCATTCAGAAGCTAGTCTAAAATTACCTTATTTATTGTCTCCTCATAAAGAAAGTTAGATATGCCTTCTTTGTTTACTTTGGATCCCCAGTACCCAGACCAAGGACACTTAAACATTTGTGGAATTAATAAATTAGTTTCTTAATCATCTATAAATAGTGCTTTAAAAAAAAATCTTGCAACAGTGAAACTCATGGTAACCGCTGAAATTGTCAGTCTGCCTACTTGTTTTCTTTTTTCTACAGAAGACCACTTGTTTTAGAGTTTAAACTCTAGCTGTAAATTAGTGGGAGTTGGTAGCCACTCAAGGAAAAGACTATTTTATTTTTCTGCCTAATTAAATGAAATTTTCAAAAGGGTTTTTAAAATCTAGCCTTCCAACCACATACCGGTCATTTACTGACATCCATATTTGTCAGAGAATTTCGTCCCACGGTACAAAAATTTCTATTATGGAGGGGGAGTGGGGGAATTAATGCGGGTACTGAAAATTTATTTAGACCAGTTTGATCGGAACCCTGATAAATTTTGGCGTCCTGGGTTTAATAAGACTGTAAGGTCATTTTCAAGCCATGTATTTTTCTTTGGGAAGTGGTTTTCCTCCCATCAAATCCATTTGTGTACAATTCCACTGTAGAATTCCTCTCTCCCTTACGTAATAGACGTTAAGATAAAGCTTAAATCCTTAAATCTTGAGCTTCCCATCATTAGCTCTCACAAAAGGCTAATTCCCGGTGTCTGGGTTCGAGGGTTCAAGGAGCCTGTGGTAAAACCTGAAGGTGGCTGCCCAGAGCCCCTGGCCGAGGTCTTCTCTGCTGGAGGTCATGGCTGTGGAGGGTGTCTTGGGCAGGATTCTCCACCAGCCACGCGCTGTCAAGCTTTGAGCCCACACACCTCGCGGCCTGGCGCGGGCAGGCCCGTGGCTCCGCACTCAAAGTCTAGCCTAGGTCGAACACCTTCCCCGCTGAGGGGGCGACCGAACCCGGACAGGCTCCGGATGGAGGTACAAAACCTTGGAGGCTGAAGAGGGAAGGGCAGGGAAGGGTCGATTGCCCGTGGAGCTCTAAGCATCCCGCTTTGTCGTGGGTGCAGGGAGCCGAAGCCTTCCGCATCGCAAAGTCCCGGGCATCGTAGCCTCAGATAGCAGCAGCCAACGTCACGGAGAAGGACCGTGACCCGAGCGCGTTCCCTCTTCACTTCCCCAACCACCTCTATTCCCCGCCCCTCCCCTCCTTTCCGCGCACACCCCGCCCCGTGAGCTGCCACGTGAGGGAATCCACTCGTTAGCCTATGGGGGCCAGCTCCGCCCCACGCCCCCGCCTTGCCCCCTGCTCTGCGCGCCGCCACGTGATGCGGCTCACCGCCAGCCAATGGACGCCGGTCTTGCCTCGCGCCCCGCCCCGCGCGCCGTGGCCGTTTGAAGTGACTAATTTCTGTCATATGACTGAGGCGCTCATGGGGGTGGCGGGGCGGCTCTAGGAGCGGGGGCCTAGCAATCGCCCTAAGGAACAACCCTGATCTGGCCGTGGTCAGCATGGCCCCTACGCTGTTCCAGAAGCTCTTCAGCAAGAGGAGCGGGCTGGGCGCGCCCGGTCGGGACGCTCGGGACCCAGATTGCGCGTTCAGGTAGGGCGCTGCGGGGCGGGGGGGCGCGGAGCCGATGGCCTTGTGGGCTTGGGGCTCCAGATGTGCAGGGGCCTTCGGTGTTCGTGTCCGCGCGGCATTGCTGCTCGGGTACTTGGACCTGGGCCTCAGTGAGGTGGGGCTGGGCAGCTGGGGACTTGTGCTAGAGGGCTAGAGCGAGGTCCTGCCTCCCCACCACCCCTATCCCTCTACTGGCCCCTTCCCCTTCCTCCTGGTCTGTTTGTTTATGTCCTGCCCGACTTCCACGCGCGGCTGTGCCTTCCCCACCGACCACCGCGGCCTGAGCGTAGGGTCCACACTCCTTCCTGGAAGCGAGTAGAGTTGGGAGCGGGCTGGGTTGGATCTCAGCCTCCGTCCTCTGGGCCGAGAAGTTCTCCCCTCCTCCTAGCGACCAAGTCGCCCTCTGGGTGTTCCATTCCCCTTGCTTGCTGTTGTGGAGAGAGCTGCACGTTTTGGGCAACCTTCTGAGGGTAGAAGACTAGAGGAGCAAGTAGGCAAGGTGCCATTCTTTCAGGTTTCTTGGAAACGAATACTGGAGGTGTGCAGTTGCCGGAACGAGCGATCTTAGTGTTATCGAAGGAGAAAGATGAAACCTAAGAGGTTATGGTTACTACTGACTGGACTGATCCAGATGAAGCACGGTCTTAGAATTGACCATCGAATCATCCCGTTAGAATTTACCAAAAATAAGTCTAAAAATTGAAAACGATAGCAAAATCTTCTGTGGTATTACAGGCTTTGTTCATTTTTGGTTGCACTACCTGTTGCTGGCAGAAAAAACTTCGTAGAATTGTAAGATTTAATGTAATAGAAACGTGAATTCAAGGTAAAATTTAGTCTCCAAACCTCATTTGAAGAAGAGGTTATGTCTTTCACATAGCCTTCATGCTTGCTGCGGTGTGGAAACTTGTAAATATAACTGGGCTAAATGTCACGTATCACTCAAACCTGGTAGGACAGCAGAGAGCCCAGTTGTTCAGTAGTAGTAGGAAAAAATGAGAGTCTGTTAAATTTTGCAACAGGCAAAAGTTTGAAATGACTGTACCACACTGGTACAAGGTTTTGATATTCTTAAAATTATTCACTCTCTTTGTAATGCAGGTCACATTATTAAACATTGAGTAATACATGTGGAATTGTAGTATTAAATGGAAAGAAATTCACTGACTTTTAGAGGAAGAAAAATCTCAGTATAGACATTTTGGAAAGGTGTTTATTTAGTAAAAGATGTTTTTCTAGGTTTGGGTCTTTTGCACTTGGAAATAAATGCCTTGCCATGCTCATCTAATAACTTTTAAAAAACATTTCTTTCCTGATTTTCTTTTGAAAGATGAAAGTGTAGTCTAGTTAATACTCCATTGAGACATCCAGTAAATCAGGAGTCAGTAGAAAGCAGGTTGAGAATATTATAAAGGTGACACTTGATTAGGCTTCCATTTCTGGGCAAAGATTGACTTTGGGGTACTCAGGTTTCCAAAGGTCTCAAGTCACTCACTCGTGAAAAAAAATTTTCGTGTCTATTTTTAAAAAATGTAAAGCCTACTATATAGTTGTGTAATAGTATTTTAGAGTTGCCAAAGCACTTTCTCATTAGTTATCTCATGTGATATTTCACAACAACCTTGTGAGATAGAACAAGTAGCAATATAGATAACTATGTGATCCTTTTTCCAGTGGAAGTAAGAATTATGTGTAAGCCCAATAAGTGCAGTACAATTTAGAAATGATTGCTTTTAAAAATAAAATGTGTACAAGTGTAAATGTGAGAAAATGAAAATTAGTTAACATTCACACAGCTAGTAACTTGTAGATCTAGTTAGCCCAGGTATTTTTTTTTAAACAACTTCACTGGGCTATAATTTACATGCAATGAAATTGAGCCACTCTAAGAGCACAGTTCTGTGAATTTTGTTATATGTACACAGTTTTGTACTCACTACCCCAGTGAAGTTTTAGAATACTTCCATCCCCAGAAAGTTCCCTGAAGCCTCTTTGCAGTCCATTCTTAAACTATTGTCACTCAAGGCAGTCCCTTATCTGCTCTAATGACAAAAGGTTTGACTTTTCTAAAATTTCCTATAAATGTGATCATATTGTTTATAGCCTTTTCTGTCTGGCTTGTTTTAAATCAGAGTGATGATTTTGAGATTCATCTAAGTTGCACTTATCAGTAGTTCTTTCTATTTTGTTGCTGAGTAGTATTCCATTGTATGGATGTACCAAAATATGTTTATCCATTCACTACCAACTGGCAAACATTTGGGTTGTTTCCAGATTTGGGTTGTGATGAACAATGCTGCTATGAACATTTGTGTACAAATCTTTATGCAGACATATGTTTTCATATCTCTTGGATGGTTACCTAGGAGTGGGATTGCTGGGTCACATGCTAGGTATACGCTTAACTTTTTAAAAACTTGGGGTGCCTGGGTCGCTTGGTTAGTTGGTCATCCAACTCTCCATCTTGGCTCAGGTCATGGTCTCAGGGTCATGAGATCCAGCCCTGCATCCATCTCTGTCCCAACAGCGTGGAGCCTGCTTGGGAGATTCTCTGTCCTTTCTCTCTCTGCCACTCCCCCACTTGTGCCTATGCACTCTCTCTCTCTCGAAATAAATAAGTGACCTTCAAAAAGGAAAGAAATTTTTTTTAAAAATTGCTAAACTTTTCTGAAGTAATTGTACCATTTTATTTTCCCACCGGCAGTGTGTGAAGGTTACAGTTTCTCTATCCTCTCCAAAAGCTGATATTGCTGGTCTTTCAAAGTTTTTTTTTTTTTTTTTTTTTTGTATTGTAAAAAACACCAACAATATTTACCGTGTTGACCATTTTTGAGTCTTTCTGATTATAGCCATTTTAGTGGATGTAGTGGAATCTTATTGTGGTTTTGATTTGCATTTCCCTAATAACAAATGATGTAACTCAGGTTTTAGAGTAGATTAAAATTTCATTCCAGTATATCATGCTTTCCTTTCTAGAATCCTTTTTTGGTTTTGTTTTGTTTTAGTCAGCTTAAGTTGTTAAATCTGACTTGGACACTGTTAGCCATTGGCAACTAACCATAGTTCAGCGTCTAAGAGTTTCTAGAGTTAACAATATACAAGGCACAGTGGTAATAAGTCACAGTAGGGCTCTAGGATAGGAGAAACTTGTGATGTGAAGCTTTAGGAGCCTTAAAATATTGTGTGCTTATCTAAGCTTCTTGAGCTGGAGATGAGTGTGAAAAATATCACAGGGATATTATTTCAGTAATTTGTAGAATTAAAACAATAACTTGTTTCATAGTTTGGAGAATTTGGGGAAGAAGTTTCTTTTAGGAAAATGAATAGTTTTATGTTTTCTCCATCACACCACTTTGCAATGGAAGAATTAAGTGTAAGTCCAATAACTATAGTGCATATGAAATGATTGCTTTAATTTAAAAATAAAATTTCTGGGAAGAAGTCTAATTTGGAGAAGAAGTTTGTTTCAGAGCTAAATGTCTGTAGGACATAATTAATGTTTAGTTAAAAAATTCTGTATTTTTGTTTTATTCTTAATATGTGAACTTTTGCTCTTCCTGTCTGTATCAGAAATTCTTACCCTGTTGTAACAATCTCTTAATTGTTCTTTTTTCTGTTCCTCTTGCCTTTCTCCAGACTATTCTCAACGCTTCATCCTTTACAAATGCTAATTCTGATTATGATCAGCATGCAAAGTGTTATAGAATTTAATATCTGCATTACAGAGTTATTTTAAGGATTCAAAGAGATAAGTCATGGTTAAGTACTTAATGCAGTGCTTATTAGCACATGACATTCAGAAACCAGAAGTTGTTGTGCTATGATGATTCCATGTTTATGTGTAAAACCATTCTGTTTGGGCCCAAACTCCTTAAAGTGGCCGTATATTGTGTGGCCTTTGCAAAGTTTCTAGCCTTGACCTTGTTTTTAAATTAACTTAAGGTCATTTTTAAAAACATAGCCATTATTCTATTATTGTAGATATTTCTTAATATTATCTATTCTTAGGCTATATTAATATTTTCTTAGTTGTTTCAGTATGTCTTTTTACAGTGGCTTTGTTTGGATTAGAATCTTTTTTTTTTTTTTTTTTAATTTTTTTAACGTTTATTTATTTTTGAGACAGAGAGAGACAGAGCATGAACGGGGGAGGGTCAGAGAGAGAGGGAGACACAGAATCTGAAACACGCTCCAGGCTCTGAGCAGTCAGCACAGAGCCTGACGCGGGGCTCGAACTCATGGACCGTGAGATCATGACCTGAGCCGAAGTCGGACACTTAACCGACTGAGCCACCCAGGTGCCCCTGGATTAGAATCTTAAAAGGGTCTGTATATTATATTTGCAGTTACGTTGCTTAAGTAATTTTGATTCTATAACATCCCTCTCAACCTTTTAAAATAGGATTTGTTGCTGAAACTGGGTTATTTTTCCTTTAAAATTTCCCACATTCTTTATGTTTGCTTTCTTATGGGTTTCTTTAATTCAGTGCTTCCCAGCAATGTATGTTTTAACCAGTTCCTTACAGGTTATTCTCATGCTCAAGATTGAGGACCACTGCTTTAGCTTATTATCTATTTCCTGAGAACAGGTAGTTAGATACTTTATTAGATTCAGGTCCAGTTTTTTTTTTTTTTTTTTTTTTTAAATAAAAATATCCCACAGATGTTTTTCGTATACTTCCTTTCCATTAGAATTACATAGTGTCAAGTTGTCCCCCTTTTAGTGATGCTTAGATTGATGAGTAATTTCACATTGTATCAGCCTTGTTTTTCTATTATAAGATTCTCCTTTCCTTAATGGTTTTAGCATCTTTTGTTGATTATTGTCTGAATCCACTATCTTGTTAGGAATTATGAAATGGTGATATCCTGATTCTTTAATTCTTCCCACATTTATTTCCTGGAAGAGATTTCTCTTACCACCTATTTGGCTACTCTTTGCTATAGGAAAGGTAACATATATTTGATTGTTTGCCTTTATCATTTGTTAGAATAATTTATAATGAATTGTTCGGTGAAAGTTTTCACTTTAATTTTCATTTTTTGTCATCACAAGCTTCTGGATTTTGATGTATTTTAATTCCTTATAGTCCAAATTGTCCCGTATTTGGCCCATAGAAGACTTTTCAAGTTGACTTCTGTGCCCTTGTGCCATGATCTTTTTAATCTTTGATAACTTCTGCTTTCCTTTGGCCTTTTCTTAATCCCCTCTCCCTCTTCTATGATTTTATCACCTTGGACATGTTTTAGATTCTCTGATGTGCTATGATGTCCTATTCTCTGTTCTTGACATAGTCATGTATATCTTTTTTGATTGGCATTTTTTTAGTGATCATCTGGACTTATCCTAATTGTCCTTCCTCCGGGAAGCTTTTTCTGATTTCTCCCAGACTGAGTTGGGTTTCGCTGCAGTTTTCTCCCATAGCTTAATGCATTTCCTACTGTGATGTCTGTTAAAATTGTCATTATGTGTCCATATGTCTCTTTTTTGCTTGCTTGTGTTCTCTTCAACTTCAAGGTGGATTTGGAGTTAGAACCCTGTAGAGCCGCCTGTTGGATTGTTTGGGGGAAACATACCTAGGTTTCTGCCTGGAGCCTTTAGATTGGTGCCATTTTTTGAGGGAGAAGATACAAGATTGTAGAGGCATGTTTTGACTAGTGTATCAGCAGCAGCTTTCCCCCCTTATTCTGTATCATAAGGCATGATTTATATTCATCATAGCTCTTTTTACAACTTACCATCCATCTCCCCCAAGTTCACATTGTTGTGCCAATATACAGCACAGTGCCTGAACATATGCTTAGTAAATATTTGTAGAATGTATGTATGAAATAATTTCAAAGGCAGAGGGAGAGCCAAAAGTTCTATTTTGGACATTTGGTCTAGTTTTACTTGCCACTGAGATATCCACTTTGAGATGTCCAGTTGACAGTTCAATGAAGTAAATCGAGAATTCATGGCAGAGGTTGATTCACAATAGAGTTGTGACTGGAGATAGGAATTTGGGTTTATGGTCAATATTAAAACTAAGGGGAGGGATGAGATCATCTAGGAAAAGGTGTAGATTGGGTATTGGAAAGAATAGGGCTTTGCTCTGAAGAAATTTTAAAAGTACAGATGTAGGAGAAGAAAGTCTTTTCTACAGAAGAAAATGGCATGAGAAACCATGGAAAAGCCAGGGGTGTGTGGTGTCAGGAAAGCTCCAAGGGGGAAGTGTTTGAAAAAGGATGGTATGATGAACTCTTTTGTATGCTGGTTGCTGACAGGTCTTGTGAGATGACAAAGAGAAAAGTATCTATTGGATTTGTCATGTTGGAGATAATTAGTGACCTTAATTTTTTTTTTTTTTTTTTTTTTTTTTGAGATGAGCATGTTTAGGGGAGAAAGATAGATGTGGAGTAAATGAGGTGAAAAATGGCTTCACTGCTAACGCTTTTTATTTTTGTAGGCGAAACCTTCTTTAATGCTTTGTTATTTTTTCACTTTCAGTATTCTGATTTTGTGTCACATTTTAAGCTTCTGAAGTTCTTAAGGTGGCTTTTTAATGTCAATGTTTGTAAGAATTGCATTTGAGAAATTTTGGTTTTTTTCACTGTGCTTTCTAAATATTTGCTGCATTTACAAGGGCTTTTGTTATTTAAAAAATGCCACTTTTCCATAAATTGTACCTTTTAATTCTATATTATAAATAGTAGAAAGTTTTAATATTCTTTACAGAGAATCCTGTGGGATCATACTTTTCTTATTAAAGCGAGAAGCTGAGAATTGTAAGTAATTACATGTTAATGCTCTTTGGCAGCAATATTTGGTCCTAAGAGTCTAACTTTGCAGAGAATTGCAAACATATTTTATTGTTAACTTGTTTTGCTTTTCTGTCTCTAAGTAGTAGTATTAGATTTATTTTTCAGAACCATGTTTACTGAAGGAAAATAGGTGATTGAAATACAGCTTCAGTATTCAGATTGTAAAACTTGGACCTCAAAGGAACATTTTAAGATAGAGGTGTAGGAAGATCCTGAACTCACCTTCTCTCACTGGACACAGCAAATCTATAGCTACATTTGAAATAACTTCCTCTGGAAAAGTTCTGAAAACCAGACAAACAGTTCTTCCACAGCAAAGAACAAAAGGGCCACATTGAGATGAGTAGGAGAGGCAGAGATAACACTCTTGCCAGAAATCCCGGCCCAGGTACACTGACCTGCAATCAGGAGGGATCTTAAAAATCTTTCCCCTGAGGAGCAAGTGTTTTGTGCTCCACATCAGGTACCCCAACCCTTGGATTCTTCACCATAGAAACAAGTCCCCAAAGTGTAAGACCAGTGGAGACTATGTCCAGGAGAACCATAGAACTGTAGGAAATGGAGAACCTCCTCTTAAAGGTCTTGCAGGCAGACTCACTCACCCTAGGAGCTAGCAAAAAATGAGCAGATTGAAAAGCACCTGGACCATATGTGAAGGAGAAAGTCTTAGTCTTTATTCTTAAAGGGACTGCCAGAAGGGTAGGAATCTGTTGGTACTCTCTCTGGCCACAGAATTGCTGGTGGGTGCTATTTTTGTCTTCTCAGTCTCTCTTGTAAATGCCAGCATTTGTGAGCACCACTTTGGCAATGTCCTAACCTGTTAGTGCAGGTGGGTGTGCTCCACCCCCCATGTGCCATATCACAGTCAGCCTGCAAGCATCTCACACCCCCTGAGCTGCAGCTGCACTATAGCTGGCTGGGCAAGTACCCTGCCCCTCTGTGCCACAGCTGTCTGGGTAAGTACACCCCACTCCCCCCATTGTAGCTGCAGCTTTGTCATATCCAGATGTTGTATTCAGCCCACATGGGGGGGTGCCCGTTAAGTGCCTAGCTCTGGTTGCTGGGTGGAAGGGGGATTGAGCTTCTGGGCCCCACATGTCATTTCTTACAAAAGGCCATTTCTTTAAGACTGTGAGAGGTAGCTATTTCACCTAATGTGAAGAATTAGAATTGGGTAAAATGAATAGACAGAAAAATATGTTCTAGACAAAAGAACAAGACAAAATCTCAGACTTTACTGAGGCGGAGGTAAGTAATCTACTTGATAAAGAGTTCAAAGTAATGGTTATAAATATGATCACTAAACTCAAAAGGGAAATGAATGAACACAGTGAAAACTTCAAAAAATATACAAAATATATTTTGTATAAAATAATCAAAATATACAAAAAATATACAAAGAAAGGAGCAAAAAGAAGTCACAGAGTTGAAGAATACAGAAACTGAACTGGAAAATATATTAGAGGAGTTTATCATCAAACTGGATGAAGCAGAAGAATGGATCAGTGTGCTAGAAGACAAAGCAATGAAAAGTTACCTAGACAGCAGCAAAAAGAATTTTAAAAAGTGAAGATGCCTTAAGGGAACTTTGCAACAACATCAAGCAGAATAACATCCATGTTATAGGGATCCTAGAAGGAGAGAGAGAAAGGAGCAGAACAATTGCTTGAAGAAATAATGGCTGAAAACTTCCTCATTCTGGGTTAGGAAACAGACACCCAGGCCCAGGAATCCCAGAGAATTCCAAATAAGATAAAGAGATCACACCGAAACACATTATAATTAAAATGTCAAAAGTTAAAGAGAGACTTAAAAGCAGCAAGAGAAAAACAACGCTTTCTATACCCCATAGTACTAGAGGCAGATTTTTCAGCAGAAACTTTCTAGGCTAAAAGAGCATGGTGTGACCTATTCAAAGTACTGAAAGGAGAAAACATGCAATTAAGAATTCACTACTTGGGGCGCCTGGGTGGGGCAGTCGGTTAAACGTCCGACTTCAGCCAGGTCACGATCTCGCGGTCCGTGAGTTCGAGCCCCGCGTCAGGCTCTGGGCTGATGGCTCGGAGCCTGGAGCCTGTTTCCGATTCTGTGTCTCCCTCTCTCTCTGCCCCTCCCCCGTTCATGCTCTGTCTCTCTCTGTCCCAAAAATAAATAAAAAACGTTGAAAAAAAAAAAAAAAAAAAAAAAGAATTCACTACCTAGCAAGGTTATCTTTAAAAAAATTTTTTTTAAATGTTTATTTATTTTGAGGGAGAGAGAGAATGCGAGCAGGGGAGGAGCAGAGAGAGAGGGAGATACAGAATCTGAAGAAGGCTCCAGGCTCTGAGCTGTCAGCACAGAGCCTGATGTGGGGCTTGAACTCACGAATCGCGAGATCATGACCTGAGTTGAAGTCGGATGCTTAACTGACTGAGTCACCCAGACGCCCCAAGGTTATATTTTAGAATAGGATTTTTTCCAATAAGCAAAAGCTGATAGAGTTCATTACCAGCAACCAGCTTTATAAGAAATGCTGAAGGGATTTCTTTAAGGGGAAAATAAATGGCTAATTAATTATGATAAAAATTAATGATAAACATAGTAAAGCTAAAATCTCATTGGAAAATATAAATATACAGTAAAGGTAGTGGCTTAATCACATAAAACTAGTATGTATATCAAGAGATGAAACTAAGACTACAATAACTTACTCAGGGATACATAAAATAAAAATGTGTAAGCTGCAATATCAAAAACATAAAACATTGTGGAAGAATAAAAATGTACATTTTTGGAATATATTCAAATGTAAGTTACTATTAACTCAAAATATACTGTTGTATAGAGGATGTTATATGAGAACTTCATGGTAACCACCAAGCAAAACCTTGTAGTAAACATATAAAAGAAAATGAGAAAGGAATCTAAACATAACAATAAGAAATTATCAAGAAAGTTACCAAGAGTGAAGAAAAAAAGAGAAGAACAGAGAGGAATTACAAAAACAGCCATAAAACAGTTAATAAAATGGCAATAAATACACACCTATCAATAATTACTTTAAGTGTAAATGGACTAATTTACCAACCAGAAGACATAGAGTGGCTCAGAGGATTTTAAAAAAGACTTATCTGTATGCTGCCTATAAGAGACTCACTCCAGAATAAGGACACACAGAGACTGAAAATAGAGGGATGGAAAAAGATATTCCATGCAAATGGAGATGAAAACAAAGCTGATGTAGTTGTCCTTCTATCAAAATGGACTTGAAAACAAAGAATGTAATAAAAGACAGGAGCAATGCATAATGATAAAGTGGTTAATTTAGCAAGAAGATACAGCATTTATAAACATGTATGTGCTTGGCATAGAAGCACTAAAATATATAAAGCAAATATTGAAAGACTTGATGAGAGAAATTGACCACAGAATAATAGTAGGCAACATTAATACCCCACTTATGTCAATGGATAGATAATCTAGACGATATTGATAAGGAAACATTGGTTTTAAATATGTTAGACCAGATGGACTTAATAGATATATAGAGAGAACATGCCATCCAAAAGTTGCAGAATACACATTCTTGTCAAGTCCACATGAAACATTTTCCAGGATAGATCACATTAGGTCCCAGAACAACTCCGAATAAGTTCAAGAAAATTGAAAGCATATAAGCATTTTTTCAACCACAGTAATATAAAACCAGAAATCAATTACAAGAAGAAAAATGGAAAAACCATAAAAATGTGATTGAGGAAATCAAAGGAGAAATAAAAGAATATCTAGAGACAAATGAAAACCGAAATATGATATACCAAAATCTTTGGGATGCAACAGAAGTGGTTATAGAAGGGAATTTCATAGCAATAAAGACCTGCCTCAAGAAACATGAAAAATCTCAAACAATCTAACTTTACATGTAAAGGAAATAAAAAAAAGAACAAGTGATACCCAAGTAAGTAGAAGGAAGGAAATAATAAAGAGCTGAGTGGGTATCAATGAGGTGGAGACAAAAAGACAATAGAAAAGATCAGTGATGCTAAGAACCGGTTCTTTGGAAAGATAAAAATGACAAACATTTAGCTAGACTTCCTAAGAGAAAAAGATGGCTCACATGAATGAAATCAGAAATGAGAGAGAAGTTACAACTGATATTACAGAATGCAAAAAATCAGAAAAAAACTACTGTGAACAATTATACATCAATAAATTGAACAACCTAGAAGAGATGGATAAATCCCTAGAAGCTTACAATCTTCCACTTGGATCCTTGGGCTGTTTCCATATCTTGGCTATTGCAAATAATGCTGCCATAAACAGGGGTGCACGTATCCCTTTGAATTAGTATTTTTTTTTTATTCTTTGGGTAAATAACCAGTAGTGCAGTTGTTGGATCATAGGGTAGTTCTATTTTTAACTTTTTGAGGAACCTCCGCTGTTTTCCAGAGTGGCTGAACCAGTTTGCATTCCCCAACACAGTGCAGCAGAGTTCCCCTTTCTCAGCATCATGGCCAACACCTATTGTTTCTTGTGTTGTTGATGTTAGTCATATGACAGGTATGAGGTGATATCTTACTGTTGTTTTGATGTGCATTTCCCTAATGATGAATGATGTTGAGCATCTTTTCATGTGTCTGTTGGCCATCTGTATGTCTCCTTTGGAGAAATGTCTTTTTTTTTTTCAATATATGAATTTTTATTGTCAAATTGGTTTCCATACAACACCCAGTGCTCATCCCAAAAGGTGCCCTCCTCAATACCCATCACCCACCCTCCCCTCCCTCCCACCCCCCATCAACCCTCAGTTTGTTCTCAGTTTTTAAGAGTCTCTTATGCTTTGGCTCTCTTCCACTCTAACCTCTTTTTTTTTTTTTTCCTTCCCCTCCCCCATGGGTTTCTGTTAAGTTTCTCAGGATCCACATAAGAGTGAAACCATATGGTATCTGTCTTTCTCTGTATGGCTTATTTCACTTAGCATCACACTCTCCGGTTCCATCCACGTTGCTACAAAAGGCCATATTTCATTCTTTCTCATTGCCACGTAGTACTCCATTGTGTATATAAACCACAATTTCTTTATCCATTCATCAGTTGATGGACATTTAGGCTCTTTCCATAATTTGGCTATTGTTGAGAGTGCTGCTATAAACATTGGGGTACAAGTGCCCCTATGCATCAGCACTCCTGTATCCCTTGGGTAAATTCCTAGCAGTGCTATTGCTGGGTCATAGGGTAGGTCTATTTTTAATTTTCTGAGGAACCTCCACACTGCTTTCCAGAGCGGCTGCACCAATTTGCATTCCCACCAACAGTGCAAGAGGGTCCCCGTTTCTCCACATCCTCTCCAGCATCTATAGTCTCCTGATTTGTTCATTTTGGCCACTCTGACTGGCGTGAGGTAATATCTGAGTGTGGTTTTGATTTGTATTTCCCTGATAAGGAGCGACGTTGAACATCTTTTCATGTGCCAGTTGGCCATCCGGATGTCTTCTTTAGAGAAGTGTCTATTCATGTTTTCTGCCCATTTCTTCACTGGGTTATTTGTTTTTCGGGTGTGGAGTTTGGTGAGCTCTTTATAGATTTTGGATACTAGCCCTTTGACCAATATGTCATTTGCAAATATCTTTTCCCATTCCGTTGGTTGCCTTTTAGTTTTGTTGGTTGTTTCCTTTGCTGTGCAGAAGCTTTTTATCTTCATAAGGTCCCAGTAATTCATTTTTGCTTTTAATTCCCTTGCCTTTGGGGATGTGTCGAGTAAGAGATTGCTACGGCTGAGGTCAGAGAGGTCTTTTCTTGCTTTCTCCTCTAGGGTTTTGATGGTTTCCTGTCTCACATTCAGGTCCTTTATCCATTTTGAATTTATTTTTGTGAATGGTGTGAGAAAGTGGTCTAGTTTCAACCTTCTGCATGTTGCTGTCCAGTTCTTCCAGCACCATTTGTTAAAGAGACTGTCTTTTTTCCATTGGATGTTGTTTCCTGCTTTGTCAAAGATGAGTTGGCCATACGTTTGTGGGTCTAGTTCTGGGGTTTCTATTCTATTCCATTGGTCTATGTGTCTGTTTTTGTGCCAATACCATGCTGTCTTGATGATGACAGCTTTGTAGTAGAGGCTAAAGTCTGGGATTGTGATGCCTCCTGCTTTGGTCTTCTTCTTCAGAATTACTTTGGCTATTTGGGGCCTTTTGTGGTTCCATATGAATTTTAGGATTGCTTGTTCTAGTTTCGAGAAGAATGCTGGTGCAATTTTGATTGGGATTGCATTGAATGTGTAGATAGCTTTGGGTAGTATTGACATTTTGACAATATTCTTCCAATCCATGAGCAGGGAATGTCTTTCCATTTCTTTATATCTTCTTTAATTACCTTCATAAGCTTTCTGTAGTTTTCAGCATACAGATCTTTTACATCTTTGGCTAGATTTATTCCTAGGTATTTTATGCTTCTTGGTGCAATTGTGAATGGGATCAGTTTCTTTATTTGTCTTTCTGTTGCTTCATTGTTAGTGTATAAGAATGCAACTGATTTCTGTACATTGATTTTGTATCCTGCAACTTTGCTGAATTCATGTACCAGTTCTAGCAGACTTTTTGGTGGAGTCTATCGGATTTTCCATGTATAATATCATGTCATCTGCAAAAAGCAAAAGCTTGACTTCATCTTTGCCAATTTTGATGCCTTTGATTTCCTTTTGTTGTCTGATTGCTGATGCTAGAACTTCCAACACTATGTTAAACAACAGCAGTGAGAGTGGGCATCCCTGTCGTGTTCCTGATCTCAGGGAAAAAGCTCTCAGTTTTTCCCCGTTGAGGATGATGTTAGCTGTGGGCTTTTCATAAATGGCTTTTATGATCTTTAAGTATGTTCCTTCTATCCCGACTTTCTCAAGGGTTTTTATTAAGAAAGGGTGCTGGATTTTGTCAAAGGCCTTTTCCGCATTGATTGACAGGATCATATGGTTCTTATCTTTTCTTTTATTAATGTGATGTATCACAGTGAGTGATTTGCGAATGTTGAACCAGTCCTGCATCCCAGGAATGAATCCCACTTGATCATGGTGAATAATTCTTTTTATATGCTGTTGAATTCGATTTGCTAGTATCTTGTTGAGAATTTTTGCATCCATATTCATCAGGGATATTGGCCTGTAGTTCTCTTTTTCTACTGGGTCTCTGTCTGGTTTAGGAATCAAAGTAATACTGGCTTCATAGAATGAGTCTGGAAATTTTCCTTCCCTTTCTATTTCTTGGAATAGCTTGAGAAGGATAGGTATTATCTCTGCTTTAAGCGTCTGGTAGGACTCCCCTGGGAAGCCATCTGGTCCTGGACTCTTATTTGTTGGGAGATTTTTGATAACTGATTCAATTTCTTCGCTGGTTATGGGTCTGTTCAAGCTTTCTATTTCCTCCTGATTGAGTTTTGGAAGATTGTGGGTGTTTAGGAATTTGTCCATTTCTTCCAGGTTGTCCAATTTGTTGGCATATAATTTTTCATGGTATTCCCTGATAATTGTTTGTATCTCTGAGGGATTGGTTGTAATAATTCCATTTTCATTCATGATTTTATCCATTTGGGTCCTCTCCTTTTTCTTTTTGAGAAGCCTGGCTAGAGGTTTGTCATTTTTGTTTATTTTTTCAAAAAACCAACTCTTGGTTTCGTTGATCTGCTCTACCGTTTTTTTAGATTCTATATTGTTTATTTCTGCTCTGATCTTTATTATTTCTCTTCTTCTGCTGGGTTTAGGCTGCCTTTGCTGTTCTGCTTCTATTTCCTTTAGGTGTGCTGTTAGATTTTGTATTTTGAGATTTTTCTTGTTTCTTGAGATAGGCCTGGATTGCGATGTATTTTCCTCTCAGGACTGCCTTCGCTGCATCCCAAAGCGTCTGGATTGTTGTATTTTCATTTTTGTTTGTTTCCATATATTTTTTAATTTCTTCTCTAATTGCCTGGTTGACCCACTCATTCTTTAGTAGGGTGTTCTTTAACCTCCATGCTTTTGGAGGTTTTCCAGACTTTTTCCTGTGGTTGATTTCAAGCTTCATAGCATTGTGGTCTGAAAGTATGCATGGTATAATTTCAATTCTTGTAAAATTATGAAGGGCTGTTTTGTGACCCAGTATATGATCTGTCTTGGAGAATGTTCCATGTGCACTCGAGAAGAAAGTATATTCTGTTGCTTTGGGATGCAGAGTTCTAAATATATCTGTCAAGTCCATCTGATCCAAGGTATCATTCAGGGCCCTTGTTTCCTTATTGACCGTGTGTCTAGATGATCTATCCATTTCTGTAAGTGGAGTGTTAAAGTCCCCTGCAATGACCACATTCTTATCAATAAGGTTGCTTATGTTTATGAGTAATTGTTTTATATATTTGGGGGCTCCGGTATTCGGCGCCTAGACATTTATAATTGTTAGCTCTTCCTGATGGATAGACCCTGTAATTATTATATAATGCCCTTCTTCATCTCTTGTTACAGCCTTTAATTTAAAATCTAGTTTGTCTGATATAAGTATGGCTACTCCAGCTTTCTTTTGGCTTCCAGTAGCATGATAAATAGTTCTCCATCCCCTCACTCTCAATCTAAAGGTGTCCTCAGATCTAAAATGAGTCTCTTGTTGACAGCAAATAGATGGGTCTTGTTTTTTTATCCATTCTGATACCCTATGTCTTTTGGTTGGCACATTTAATCCATTTACATTCAGTGTTATTATAGAAAGATACGGGTTTAGAGTCATTGTGATGTCTGTATGTTTTATGCTTGTAGTGATGTCTCTGGTACTTTTTCTCACAGGATCCCCCTTAGGATCTCTTGTAGGGCTGGTTTAGTGGTGACAAATTCCTTCAGTTTTTGTTTGTTTGGGAAGACCTTTATCTCTCCTTCTATTCTAAATGACAGACTTGCTGGATAAAGGATTCTCAGCTGCATATTTTTTCTGTTTAGCACGCTGAAGATCTCGTGCCAAGCCTTTCTGGCCTGCCAAGTTTCAAAAGAGAGATCAGTCACGAGTCTCATAGGTCTCCCTTTATATGTGAGGGCACGTTTATCCCTTGCTGCTTTCAGAATTTTCTCTTTATCCTTGTATTTTGCCAGTTTCACTATGATATGTTGTGCAGAAGATCGATTGAAGTTACGTCTGAAGGGAGTTCTCTGTGCCTCTTGGATTTCAATGCCTTTTTCCTTCCCCAGTTCAGGGAAGTTCTCAGCTATTATTTCTTCAAGTACCCCTTCAGCACCTTTCTCTCTCTCTTCCTCCTCTGGGATACCAATTATGCGTATATTATTTCTTTTTAGTGTATCACTTAGTTCTCTAATTTTCCCCTCATACTCCTGGATTTTTTTATCTCTCTTTTTCTCAGCTTCCTCTTTTTCCATAACTTTATCTTCTAGTTCACCTATTCTCTCCTCTGCCTCTTCAATCCGAGCCGTCGTCGTTTCCATTTTGTTTTGCATTTCGTTTAAAGCGTTTTTCAGCTCCTCGTGACTGTTCCTTAGTCCCTTGATCTCTGTGGCAAGAGATTCTCTGCTGTTCTCTATACTGTTTTCAAGCCCAGCGATTAATTTTATGACTATTGTTCTAAATTCACTTTCTGTTATATTATTTAAATCCTTTTTGATCAGTTCATTAGCTGTTGTTATTTCCTGGAGATTCTTCTGAGGGGAATTCTTCCGTTTGGTCATTTTGGATAGTCCCTGGAGTGGTGGGGACCTGCAGGGCACTTCCCCTGTGCTGTGGTGCATAACTGGAGTTGGTGGGCGGGGCCGCAGTCCGACCTGATGTCTGCCCCCAGCCCACCGCTGGGGCCACAGTCAGACTGGTGTGTGCCTTCTCTTCCCCTCTCCTAGGGGCGGGATTCACCGTGGGGTGGCGTGGCCCATCTGGGCTACTTGCACACTGCCAGGCTTGTGGTGCTGGGGATCTGGCATATTAGCTGGGGTGGGTAGGCAAGGTGCACGGGGGCAGGAGGGGCAGGCTTAGCTTGCTTCTCCTTAGGTGATCCACTTCAGGAGGGGCCCTGTGGCACCGGGATGGAGTCAGACCCGCCGGAGGGATGGATCCGCAGAAGCACAGCGTTGGGTATTTGCGTGGAGCAAGCAAGTTCCCTGGCAGGAACTGGCTCCCTTTGGGATTTTGGCTGGGGGATGGGCGAGGGGGATGGCGCTGGCGAGGGCCTTTGTTCCCCGCCAAACAGAGCTCTGTCGTTTGGGGGCTCAGCAACTCTCCCTCCCTTTGTCCTCCAGCCTTCCCGCTTTCTGAGCAGAGCTGTTAACTTATGACTTCCCAGGCGCTAAGTAGCGCTTGCTGTCGGAACACACTCTGTCTGGCCCCTCCGCTTTTGCCAGCCAGACTCGGGGGCTCTGCTTGGCCGGCAGGCTGCCCCTCCGCCCCGGCTCCCTCCCGCCAGTCCGTGGACCGCGCACCGCCTCGCCCCCCTTCCTACCCTCTTCTGTGGGCCTCTCGTCTGCGCTTGGCTCCGGAGACTCCGTTCTGCTAATCCTCTGGCGGTTTTCTGGGTTATTTAGGCAGTTGTCGGTGGAATCTAAGTGATCAGCAGGACGCGCGGTGAGCCCAGCGTCCTCCTATGCTGCCATCTTCCGAGACTCGAGAAATGTCTTTTCATGTCTTCTACCTATTTTAAGTTGGATTATTGGTTTTTTGGGTGTTAAGTTTTATAAGTTCTTTATATATTTTGGATGCTAACCCTTTATCACATATGTCATTTGCAAATATCTTCTCGCATTCTGTCACTTGCCTTTTAGGTTTGCTGATTGTTTCCTTAGCTGTTGATTGTTTTGTTGATTGTTTTATTTTTTAAATTATTTTTAATGTTTATTTTTGAGAGAGAGGGAGAGAGTGCAAGCATCAGCGGGGGAGAGGCAGAGAGGGACAGAGGATCTGAAGTGGGCTCTGCACTGACAGCAGTGAGCCTGGTGTGGGGCTTGAACTCATGAACTGCAAGATTCTAAACCTGAGCTCTAAACCCAGGTGAATAAAAGTGGTGAGAGTAGACCTCCTTGTCTTCTTCCTGAACTTAGAGGAAAAGCTATTTTTCCCTTATTAAGGATGATGGTAACTCTGGGTTTTTTATAGATGGTCTTTATTATGTTGAGGTATGTTTCCTCTAAACCTGTTTTGTTGAGAGTTTTTTTTTGTTTGTTTCATTTTTTTTATCACGAATGAATGTTGTACTTTGTCAACTGGTTTTTCTGCGTCTATTGTAATGATCATGTGGCTTTTATCTTATCTCCTGTTGATGTGATGTATCACACTCTTTGATTAGTGAATATTGAAACACACTTGCAACCCCTTGACTGTGGTGATTTTTAAAATGAATTGTTGAATTTGGTTTGCTGGTGTTTTACTGAGAATTTTTGCATCTATGTTCATTAGGGATATTGGCCTGTAGTTCTCCTTTTTAGTGGTATCTTTTATCTGGTTTTGGTATCCGGGTAATGCTGACCTCAGAATGAATTTGAGAGTTTTCCTTCCTCTTCTAATTTTTGGAAGAGTTTAAGAAGAATAGGTGTTAGCTCTTTTTTATAGCCGTCTAGTCCTGGACTTTTGTTTGTTGGGATTTTTTGTATTACTGACTCAAATTCTTTTCTGGTCATTGGTTGGTTCAATTTTCTGTTTCCTCCTGTTTAAGTTTTGATAGTTTGTATGTTTTTACCCTTTTCTTCTAGGTCATCCAATTTGTTGGCATATAGTTTTTCATAATATTCTCTGTTTGTTTTTCTACGGTGTTGGTTATTTCTTCTCTCTCATTTGTGATTTTATTTGAGCCCTTACTCTTTTTCTTGAAAAGTTTGGCTGGAGCTTTATTAATTTTATTGATTTTTTTTTTTCCCAAAGTACCAGCTCCTGGTTTCACTGATCTGTTGTATTGTTGTTTTAGTTTCTGTGTGATTTATTTTTGCTCTCATCTTTATTATTTTCTTCATTCTGCTGGTTTTAGGTTTTTTTGTTGTTCTTTTTCTAGTTTGTTGAGGTATAATGTTAAGCTGTGTGTTTGAAATTTTTCTTGCTTCTTAAGGTACGCCTGTGTTGTATAAACTTCCCTCTTAGAACCACTTTTGCTGCATCCTAGAGGTTTTGGGTTGTTGTGTCTTCATTTTTATTTGTTTCCATATTTTTTTTTTATTTCTTCTTTGTTTTTTTGTTGACTCATTCATTGTTTAGTAGCATGTTATTTAACCTTCATGTGTTTGTGATCTTTCTAGATTTTTTTCTTGTGGTTGACTTCTAGTTTCATAGCATTATGGCCAGACAATATGCATGGTATGATTTCAGTCCTCTTTAATTTGTTGAGGTTTGTTTTGCGGGCTAATATGTGATCTGTTCTGGAGAATGTTCTGTGTGTGTTTGAATAAAATGTGTATTATGCTGTTTTGCAATGGAATGTTCTGAATATATTTGTTAAATTTATCTGTTCCAGTGTGTCATTCAGAGCCATTGTTTACTTGTTGATGTTCTGTTTAGATAATCTGTCTATTAATGTAAGCAGGGTGTTAAAGTCCCCTAGCATTATTGTATTATTATCAACTAGTTCCTTTATTTTATTTATTTTTTTATTAGCTGTTTTATATATTTAGGTGCTCCTCTGTTGGTTGAGTGCATTAATATTTACAGTGGTTAGATCTTCTTGTTGGATTATCTTCTTTATTATTATATAGTGTCCTTTTTTGTCTCTTGTTACTGTCTTTGTTTTGAAGTCTATTTTGTTTGATATAAGCCTTGTTACTCTGGTTTCCCTTTGATACATATTTCCATGATAGATGTTTCTCCATACCCTCACTTTAAATCTGCAGGTGTATATAGTCTAAAATGGGTCTCTTGTAGGCAGCATATAGATGGGTCTTGTTTTTTTTAATCCATTTTATCACCGTGTGTCTTTTGAGGGGAGCATTTAGTCCGTTTACATTCAAAGTAATTATTGCTAGTTATGCATTTATTGCCATATTATTGCTTATTTTGTGGTTTCTGTAGATTTTTTTCATTTCTTGTCTTTATTTCATGGTTTTTTGATTTTTAAGTGATATATTTTGATTGTTTTCATTTTATTCTTTGCATATTTATTAGTGGTTTTTGACAAATGGTTACCGTTAGTTTTTTATATAACCTCTAATGCATATAGCAGTCTATATGATAAGTTGACGGTCATTTAAGTTTGAACCCATTCTTTCCTTTTCTCCCCATGTTTTAAGAGTATGTTATTGTATTTTTTTTAATGTTTATTTACTTTTGAGAGAGAGAGAGAGAGAGTGCTAGCAGGGGAGGGGCAGAGAGAGAGAGGGAGACACAGAATCTGAAACAGGTTCCAGGCTCTGAGCTGTCAGCACAGAACCTGATATGGCGCGTGAACTCAGGAATGGCAAGATCGTGACCTGAGCCGAAGTTGGGTGCTTAACCGATTGAGCCACTCAGGTGCTCTTGTTATTGTATTTAAAAAAAATTTTTTTTTACATTTTCTCATTTTTCTTGAGGGAGGGATGGAGGGAGGGATAGGAAGAGAGAGAGAGAGAGAGAAAGAGAGAGGATGAGTGGGGTAGGGGCAGAGAGCGAGGGAGAGAGAATTCCAAGCAGGCTCCACGCTGTCAGTGAAGAGCCTGACACGGGGCTTGAACTTATGAAACATGAGATCATGACCTGAGCTGAGATCAAGAGTCAGATGCCCAACTGACTGAGCCCCCCAGGTGCCCCATATTATATTTTATATCCTTTTTTTTAATGAGTTCCTTGACTGATATTTTTTTTTTACAGAAAGAGTAATTCATTTTTACTACTTTTGTGTTTTCTACTTCTATATTGTCACTTTTGGTCTCTTTTCCATTGAAAGAGTCTCTTAATATTTCTTGCAGAGCTGGTTTGGTGGTCATGAACTCCTTTGGTTGTTGTTTGAGAAATCTCTCTCTTACTTTATTCTGAATGAAAGCCTTGCTGGCTAGAGTAGCTTTGGTTGCAGATTTTTCCCATTCAGCCTATTGAATATATCATGCCACTCCCTTGTGGCTTGCTAAATTTCTGTTGAGAAATTTCCTCCTAGCCTCATGGGTTTTCCCTTGTAAGTTAAGGCCTCTTTTGTCTTGCTGATTTAAAATTTTTTTCTTTATCACTATATTTTGCAAATTTAATTATAACATGCCTTGGTATGGGTCTGTTTTTGTGGATCCTGTTGGGGGGTTCTCTGTGACGCCTTGATCTGGCTATGTTTCCTTCCCCAGATTATAGCTCTTCTTTAAATAAATTTTCTGCCACCTCCTTTCTCTTTTTCTGGAACTTCTCCTATAACATGAATGTTATTACATGTGGTGGTGTCAACTGAGTTCCCTAAGTCTGTTCTCATTTTGCACAGTTTTTTTCTGTCACTTTTGTTCACCTTGATTACTTTCCATTACCTTGTCTTCTAGGTCACTTATTTATTCTTCTGCTTCTTCCATCCTCCTCTTGATTTCATCAAGCGTGTTTCTCATTTCATTGATTGTGCCCTCTCTCCTGTGTTGTTTTTTTATATCTGTGTTAAGAGTCTCACTCATTTCTTGAATTCTTTTCTGGAGTCCAGTGAGTATTCTTATGATCATTGTTTTCAATTCTTTATCAGGCATGTTACTTATATCTCTTACTCTTAGATCGCTCGCTGTGACCTTGTTCTGTTCTTTCATTTGGGATAAATTTCTCTATCTCCTTATTTTGTCTGCATCTCTGTGTTGAAGAAAGTCAGCTGTGTCTTCTCCTCTTGAAAGTAGTGACTTTATGAAGAAAAGGTCCTGGAATGCCCAGCAGTGCAGTGTCTCTTCTTTATCAGAACCTGGCTTTCAGGAGAGTATCCTAAGTGTGTTGCTTATTCCCTGCTTTTGTGCCTGAGTCACATTTCCTTTCATTGCAGTCTCTGCACTGACTCTGGCTGTTGTGGGCTGTACTTTTTCTCTGTGGTGTCATTGGGACTCAGGCAGGTCAGCTCTGGGGTGGCATGCATGTGAGGGAACTTGGGAGCAGGGCGGCAGTGTTAGCAAAATTTGCAGCAGGCTACTAGTCCTGTGCTGGACCCTCTGAAGTACTGAGGTGTCTGGGCCCTGTGTGCCAGGGTGGCCAGGGGAATGTGCCTGTGTGACACACAAGAAAGTGGCTGAGGGTGAACAGCTGGGTGCAGTGGGATGGATGCACACAGTGCACGGTGACAGCTGTGCACTAGGCCTGCTGGATGGGGTGCCCCTTCAGCTTTAACAAAATTTGTCCTGAGCCCAGGGCTGAGGCCAGCAGACTTGGAGTGGGCAAATTCTCCTTAGAACTTGTGAGCATGGTACGCTGCTAGCAGGTTAGGTAGCAAGTGTCTGTGCAGCCCTGCTTCTTGCGTATGTCTCTGTGCTTATACTGTGGGCTGGGAGAGGAAAATGGCACCTGCCACCTCTCTCATTTTCAGAGAAGTCCCCCAACACACTCAGAAATAATTGTGAAGAGATCTGTGTCCTCTTTGCCCCAGTGTTGTGTAAATTGCCATTTTTTTGGTTGTTGTTGTTGCTGTTGCCTCTCTGTGTAGGCTGCTGTCTCTTTAAGGGTGATGACTGGGCTATCACTTGCCTTTTGGGCTCACTCAGTGCTGAGTCAGCTGACCTCCAAAGCTCCAGGTTCTTAGCCTCACTGGTTTTTACTAACTCACTGAGTTCAGCTCCTCTGACTTTTAAAGCCAGGCATTATGGGGATTAGTTTTTCCTGTGTGCGCTCCCTGGTGCGAGGGCCAGTTTCTCTGCCCTCTGTGCTCGTGCAGCTCCCTAGCTCCTGTGGGCAGCCTCCCTCCACCTTCCTGACCTTCTTAGCCTTTCAGATGCACTTGCTTCTCTATATTTAGTTGTGGAGTTTGTTCTGTCAGTCTTCAGGTGCTGTCTGGTTTATTGACTTGGATGTGGATGGTATCTAGTTGAAAACGTGGAAGGGGCTCAGCTCAGGGTCCTCTTACTCTACCATATTCCCATGCCCCCTCTCTATTTCATAAGGTTCTATTATGTTTTGAGAATAAAGATATTAACTAAAGTATGAAGTATGCATGGTAAAATTTCAAGGCTACACATCTAAATGAATAAAAGTAGAGTGTGTAATTTCCAAATTATTAGAGTGAAAATAGAATATAGAAAGAGAACTAAAAAGAATGTAAGAAGGGGTACGAAAAAGAACATAAGTTACAGAACAAGTACAAAGCAATAGAATCATGTAGTAGAAATAAATTCCAGCACATTATAAAAACCACATTAAGTAAAAGCAGACTAAATAATGCAGAGAAGACAAAAATTTGTTGGACTGGAAAAAATAATATCTATCTGTATCTGCTGCTTAAAGAGCATATATTCAAGATATACAAATATAGAAAGATTGAAAGCAAAAAAAAAAAAAAAACCAGAAAAAGATACTGAGACAACAAAAAGAAAGCTGATAACTGCAGTCACATCAGTTAAAATAGACACGAAAATTATTAATGATAAATGTAATGATAAAAGGTTAACTCACCAAGAAGAGTATTTTTGGAAATACATGAAGCAGAAATGTCCAGGAGAAATGGACACATCTACTATAGTAGGTGATTTTTTTATTTTTATTTTTTTGTGTGTGTGTGAGAGAGAGAGCGGGGGGGGGTGGAGAGAGAAAGCATGAGCAGGGGATGGGCAAAGAGAGGCACAAAATCAGTATAGAGCCTGATTAAGGGCTCGAACTCATGAACTGTGAGATCAAGACCTGAGCTGAAGTCAGGTGCTTAACCGACTGAGCCACCCAGGAGCCCCATATTAGGTGACTTTTAAACATATCTCTTCTAGTTATTGAAGGTCTAGCCACTCTAGACCTTCTTGGCCTCTCTAGAAGTAGCAAAAAAAGGTTAAGAATAAAAAAGATTCTGGGGGCGCCTGGCTGGCTCTGTGAGTGGAGCATGGACTCGTGATCTTGTGGTTGTGAGTTCAAGCCCACTTTGGGTGTAGAGATTACTTAAAAATAAAATCTTAAAAACAAAAAGATTTTGAAAACAAAATCAACATGAAACTAGCAATTAGAGGAAACACATTTTTTCCCCTGACATTCATAGAGCAGTTTGGGAAACAACTTATGAGTCAGGGAAAAGAAAACCTAAATGGAAATTTAAAGTAACTAGAATTGAATTATAATAAATACCATATTACAAAACTTGGATGTAGCTAAAGCTTCAATGACAGTAATTTATAATGTTTACATAAGAGAAGAAGGAACGGTTCAAAATATGACTTGAGTGTTCTACTTAAGGAGTTAGAAAGGAGAAAACAGAATAAACTTGAAAAAGAAATAATACAGACAACAAAAGGAAATCAAAGGCATCAAAATTGGCAAAGATGAAGTCATGCTTTCACTTTTTGCAGATGACATGGTATTATACATGGAAAACCTGATAGACTCCACCAAAAGTCTACTAGAACTGATACATGAATTTAGCAAAGTCGCAGGATACAAAATCAATGTACAGAAATCAGTTGCATTCTTATACACTAACAATGAAGCAACAGAAAGACAAATAAAGAAACTGATCCCATTCACAATGGCACCAAGAATCATAAAATAACCTAGGAATAAACCTGACCAAAGATGCAAAAGATCTGTATGCTGAAAACTAGAAAGCTGATGAATGAAATTGAGGAAGATATAAAGAAATGGAAAAAACATTCCATGCTCATGGATTGGAAGAATAAATATTGTTAAAATGTCAATACTCCTAAAGCTATCTACACATTCAATGCAATCCCAATCAAAATTGCACCAACATTCTTCTCGAAGCGAGAACAAACAATCCTAAAATTTGTATGGAACCACAAAAGGCCCCGAATAGCCAAAGTAATATTGAAGAAGAAGACCAAAGCGGGAGACATCACAATCCCAGACTTTAGCCTCTACTACAAAGCTGTAATCATCAAGACAGCATGGTATTGGCACAAAAACAGACACATAGATCAGTGGAATCGAATAGAGACTCCAGAATTGGACCCACAAAAGTATGGCCAACTCATTGACAGAGCAGGAAAGAATATCCAATGGAAAAAAGACAGTCTCTTTAACAAATGGTGCTGGGAGAACTGGACAGCAACATGCAGAAGAATGAAACTAGACCACTTTCTTACACCACTCACAAAAATAAACTCAAAATGGACAAAGGACCTGAATGTGAGACAGGAAACCATCAAAACCCTGGAAGAGAAAGCAGGAAAAGACCTCTCTGACCTCAGCCACAGCAATTTCTTACTTGACACATCTCTAAAGGCAAGGGAATTAAAAGCAAAAATGATCTCTTGGGACCTCATGAAGATAAAAAGCTTCAGCACTGCAATGGAAACAATCAACAAAACTAAAAGGCAGCTGACAGCATGGAAAAAGATATTTGCAAATGACATATTGGACAAAGGACTAGTATCCAAAATCTATAAAGAACTCACCAAACTCCACACCGAAAAACAAATAATCCAGTGAAGAAATGGGCAGAAGACATGAATAGACGCTTCTCTAAGGAAGACATCCAGATGTCCAACAGGCACATGAAAAGATGCTGAACGTCGCTCCTCATCAGGGAAATACAAATCAAAACCACACTCAGATACCACATCATGCCGGTTAGAGTGGCTAAAATGAACAAATCAGGAGACTATAGATGCTGGAGAGGATGTGGAGAAATGGGAACCCTCTTGCATTGTTGGTGGGAATGCATACTGGTGCAGCCACTCTGGAAAACAGTGTGGAGGTTCCTCAAAAAATTAAAAATAGATCTACCCTATGACCCAGCAATAGCACTGCTAGGAATTTACCTAAGGGATATAGGAGTGCTGATGCATAGGGGCACTTGTACCCCAATGTTTATAGCAGCACTTTCAACAATAGCCAAATTATGGAAAGAACCTAAACGTCCATCAACTGGTGAATGGATAACGAAATTGTGGTTAACGAAATTCACAATGGAATACTATGTGGCAATGAGAAAGAATGAAATATGGCCTTTTGTAGCAACGTGGATGGAACTGGAGAGTGTTATGCTAAGTGAAATCAGTCATACAGAGAAAGACAGATACCATGTTTTCACTCCTATGTGGATCCTGAGAAACTTAACAGAAGACCATGGGGGAGGGGAAGGGAAAAAGAAGTTAGGGAGGGAGCCAAACCATAAGAGACTCGTAAAAACTGAGAACGAACTGAGGGTTGATGGGGGGTGGAAGGGAGGGGAGAGTGGGTGATGGGTATTGAGGAGGGCACCTGTTGGGCTGAGCACTGGGTGTTGTATGGAAACCAATTTGACGATAAATTTCATAGTAAAAAAATAATAAAAATTAAAAAAATTAAAAAATATAAGAGCCCCCAAAATTAATGAACTAGAAAATGAATGTGCAAGAGAAAATGAAACTTAGTTTTTTGAAATAGGCAAAACTTGCTAAAAATAATAAAAATAAACAAGCCATAGATAACTAATCTAAGAATAAGAAATGGAATCTATCTATAGATAGATTGAAGTTGAAAAGGTAAGAGAATGTTAGCAAAATATTTAGTGCTTTATGATGTTTCAGGAAATGTTTTAAGGACTTCAGATATATTACTTCATTTAATTGTAAAAACAGCTTTATGAGGTAGGTGACGTTACCCTCCTTTTATAGATGAGAAAACTGAAACACCAAGGTATTAGATAACTTGCTCAAAACCTAATAGGTTTTGAGAGAGAATTAAGAACCCAGACCCTGAAACCTCATTGTTATTTGTTGTTTGGTGGTAGTACCTGTGCCAAGTAATTAAATCTCGGTGTCTGCATTTCATTATCTGTTAAATGTAACTAATACTTCACTAGTTCTTTGGAAAGATTGAATGAGTTAGGACATGTAAGGCAATTTCAACAGTGTCTGCTCATTGAATTATATAAGTGTTATTTTAATTATTAAAGGAGGAAGACTACATAATTAGCAGATGCAGACTTATTTCATAAAATTCAACTTCCATTTAGGATACACACTCTTAGCAAACTAAGAACAGAATTCACTAATCTGGGTAACTTTTGGTTGGTGAGGGTATCTGCTGATTCCACAGCCAGAATATTTGGGGCAAGAACAGTGCAAGCGGATTGGCATTAGTTTGGCAATGGCCAAAAGTTGGATGGTGCCAAATATTAACAAGAATGTGGAGCAGTAAGAATCCCTGTATAGTCCTCCTGGGAGTATACATTGGTACAAAACAACTTTGGAAAACAATCTGGCATTATTTAGTGAAGTAGAAAATACTCACTTTATGACCTAGCAATTCCATTCTGTGGCATATTTGTTTACTCCTCACCAAATTTCATACACCCTTCCGTATTTCACAGTTCTTGTAGGCATACAACGCCATGTGACTCTTGTGGCAGATTTGGTGTAAATACTATTTACTTGTATTGTTTCTGGCGTGAAGGTTGAAGGATAGTGTGAGTTCTTCATGCTGTTATCTGCCATGGAAATAGCCCATATTCCTAACTCTACCTGTTGGAAGGAAGCTTCTTTAGAGAGCCAAGAGATGGATGTATACTGGAATGTTAATAGGAACTGGAATGGTAAAATTTCTGGGATGTAGTGTAGAAGCTGTAGAGTAGGAGAGTCATTGTTTCTAGAGTCATAGACCCATCAAGTGGCTGTAATAATGATTTTGCAGGTAAGCAATTTCTTCTTTTCAGATTAATTGGCTGGGAGCCTATCATTAGAGCTTTGAATTTATATTTACTTTTCTGGTTTTGTAATTAAGATGTAGAAATTTAGTTTCTGTAATTTTTTTTTTAAAGTTCATTTATTTTGAGAGACAGAGAGCATGTGAGCAGGGGAGGAGCAAAGAGAGTGAGAGAGAGGATCCTAAGCAGGATCTGTGCTGTCAGCACAGAGCCTGATGTGGGGCTGGAAAACACCAACCATGAGATCACAACCAGAGCCAAAATGAAGAGCCGAATAGATGCTTAACTGACTTAGCCACTCAGGTGCTCCAGAAATTTAGTTTCTAACTTTTAATTTAGTTTTATAATTTTTTTTCTAGTTTTTTTGTATCGTTTTGTTTTACTTTTATATTGGATTTTTGGGAGCCAGCATGGCTTACAAAAATGGAAACTACCCAAAGCATTATAACACTGTATCAGTAGTTTTCCACTATATTTATATTATAATGTGTTTTCTATACTTTGCCTTGATATGCTTGCATTAAAATATCTTGTATTTAGATGATGTTCAAATTCAATCTTATGTATAGTAGGAAGTAGTTTTCAACTATAGCTGTTCATTAAAACCATTAGGGAAGCTTTAAGAAAATTCTGATGAGGGGTGCCTGAGTGGTTCAGCTGGTTTAGCGTTCACCTCTTGATCTCAGCTCAGGCAGGTCATGATCTCAGTTTGTGAGATCAGGCCCCTTATTGGGCTCTGCACTGACAGTACAGAGCCTTCTTGGGATTCTCTCTCTCCCTCTCTCTCTGTCCCTCCCTCACTTGTGTGTACACAAGGTCTCTTTCTTTCAAAATAAATAAATAAACTTAAAAAAATAAATACATAAAAAATACATAAAAAGATTCTGATGTTAAGGCCCTCCTCCGTACCAGTTTTATGATTCTAATATGTAGCTGGGGTTGAGGATCATTGAACAAGAAAAAAAGATGAAGAAGAAAAGTGGATGGCATTGGCTGGATACTCCAGGGATATAGGGCCTAGTGATGATACCATACACCTTAGAAAAACAACCAAAAAAAAAAAAAATTGATCACATCTCTATAAGTACATTAGACTTACTTAAAATTTTTTTAGGTTTGTTTATTTTGAGAGAGAGAGAGAGAGAGAGAGAGAGAGAGAGAGAGAACGTGGGGGAGGGGGTGAGAGAGAGGGAGACAGAGAATCCCAAACAGGCTCCACACTGTTAGTGTGGAGCCCGATGCCAGGCTTGAACTCACGAAACTATGGGATCATGACCTGAGTTGAAACCAAGAATTGAACACTTAATCTATTGAGCCACCCAGGCACCCCACATTAGACTTCTATAATTGGTAAAATCCATATTGTAGAGTAATTCCACATTTAAGTAATGCTACCATTTTAGAAAATTAGGATTTTTTTTTCTTTTAAAACTGAGTAAATACTTTTTTGGTGCTGGCAACCTTTTCAGTGAATTAGCCACTTTGATGTTTTATTTATTCTTAAAATTTTAATTTTTATATCAACTTTATTGAAATATGACACATTCAATTAAATGCATCCTTTTAACTATATATGTGTTAGTCATGCCTTTTTTTGGTCTGTATTTTCTAGTGTTTTGACATGTGGAGCCTTCTTGATCCTGGAGAGACTGACCTTTCCAGGGTTACCTAATTCTTAGAGATAGCAAAGGATTCCCCTGTTAGCAGTGCATCTTTCATGTGTGAACCAACCAGTTCAGAGCCTGGTCCAACCACCTCCTTTACTGAGCTGTCATACTCTTGCTTTAATTACGCCAGGTCTAGGTACCAGCCAACTAGGGGGTTGTTCTTACACTGTGGAGACCCCTGTAATTATTGAGACTAGTCAGTCTTATGTTTAGCTTGCTTATCACATCTGGCCCATTTTTTTCTCTGGTGAAAACCACAGTAAAGATTTTTGCCACATTTCTCTCTTTCCCCTGCCTCCTGATTGCCCTGGTGCTTCCCATGTGGCCTGATGTGGTGTGGCATGCTTCCTGTTTCTAGGGAACTGTGGGTATAAACTTCTTCCTTCATGACAGTTTTTTCCATGTCTTTGTCTTGCAATACCTGATTAAAACAAATCCTGGGTTCATTTTAAGACAGTATGGTTCGTGGGGCGCCAGTATGGTTCGTGGTGGCTCGTTCGGTTAAGTGTGTGCCTCTTGACTTCTGCTTATGATCTCACTGTTCGTGACTTCAAGCTCCATGTCGGGCTCCACACTGACAGCATGGAGCCTGGTTAGGATTCTTTCTCTCCTTTTCTTTCTGCCCCTCCCCTACACTCTCTCTCTCTAATAAACTTAAAAAAGTCATCTTTATAAAAAAAATAAAATGTTATGTTTCTGAGTTTTGACAAATATATACACCTTTGTAACAACTATTATAATCAAGATATAGAACTTTGTGGGGGTGCCTGGTTGGCCCAGTTGGTTAAGCATCCAACTTTGGCTCAGGTCATGATCTCTCAGTTTGTGGGTTTGAGTCCCATGTCGGGCTGTGTGCTGACAGCTCAGAGCCTGGAGCCTGCTTCGGGTTCTGTGTCTCCCTCTCTCCCTGCTCCTCCCCTGCTTGTGCTCTGTCTTTCTCTCTCTCTCTCAAAAATAAATAAACATTAAAAAAAATAGTGAACTTCATGTCACTCCCAAAAGTTCTCTTATATCCCTTTATAGTCAGTAACCAACCCCCCCCAACTCCCATGACCCCCCCTCCCCCCAATTTCTGATCTACTTTCTGTCACCATAGATTAATTTTCCCCATTCTAAAATTTCATGTTAATAAAATTCTACAATATGTGCTTTTTTTGTTTCTGGATTCTTTTATTCAGCAGAATGTTTCTTAGATTTATCCTGTGTTTCTGCTTACTTCAGTAGCTCATTGATTTTTATTGAAGATGAGTATTCCATTATACTGATATAATAAAATTTGTCCATATAGAAGTTGATGAATATTTGGATTATTTTCACTTTGAGGGAATATTATATATAAAGCTCCTATGAACATTGATGTATGAGTCTTTGTCTGAACGTGTTTTTATTTCTGTTGGGTAGATATCTAGAAGTAGAATTGCTGGGTTATAAGCAAGTATATGCTTAACTTTATAAGAAACTGCCAAACTGTGTTCCAAAATGGTTGCACCATTTTACTTGCTCACCACCAGTATATGATAATTCCAGTTATCACCAACACTTAGTCCTTTTTCTGTTTTCTTTTCAAATTTTTATTTAAATTCTGGTTAGTTAACATACAGTGCAGTATTGGTTTCAGGAGTAGAATTCACTGATTCATCTCTTCCATACAACACCCAGTGCTCATCACAACAGGTGCCCTCCTTAGTATCCATCATCCCTCTAGCCCATCTCTCGCTCACTTCCCTCTATAGTTTGTTCTCTATCATTAAGAGTCACTTGTGATTTGTTTCCCTCCCTTTCCCGTCCCCCACCATCGCCTTGCCATATGTTCATCTGTTTTGTTTCTTAAATTCCACATAGGAGTGAAATCCTGTGGTATTTGTCCTTCTCTGACTGACTTATTTCGCTTAGCATAATACATTCTAGCTCCATCGACATCACTGCAAATGTGGTATCAGTCTTACGATTTTAATAATTTTAGTAAGTGTGTAGTAGCATCTCATTGTAGTTTATTTTGTCTTTCCTTCATTCCTAGTGATGTTGAGCAATTTTTTGAGCTCATTTGCTATATATGTATCTTTTTTTTATAAAGTCCAAGTATTTTGCCATGTAAAAACTGGATAACTTCTTAGTATGAGTTATAAGACTTCTTTATATATTCTGGACAAAATTCTTGGTTAGATACACTCATTGCTGATTTTCTCCATGCTCCAGGTTGCTTCTGTGTTAGTGATGTCTTTCAAAGATCAGAATTCTGAAATTTGATGAAGTCTAGCTTATGATATTTTATCTATTTTTATTTTTTTTAATGTTTACTTATTTTGAGAGAGAGAGAGAGCAAGGAAGGAGCATAGAGAGAGGGAAAGAGAATCCCAAGCAGGTTTTGAGCTGTTAGTGCAGTGCCCCATGGGGGGCTCTATCTCACCAACTCTGAGGTCATGATGTGAGCTGCAATCAAGAGTTGGAGGCTTAGTGCAGCTGGGTGGCTCGGTTGGTTAAGCCTCCAATTTTTTAGCTTGTGATCTCATGGTTCATGAGTTCAAGCCCCTCATGGGGCTCTCTGCTGTCAGCATGGAGTCCCTTCAGATCCTTTGTCTCCCTCTCTGTCAAAAATAAACATTAAAAAAAGAAAAAAAGATGGGGCACCTGGGTTGCTCAGTCGATTGAACATTTGACTTCAGTTCAGGTCATGATCTCATGGTTTGTGGGTTCAAGCCCCTCATCGCCTGGAGCCTGTTTCGGATTCTGTGTATCCCTCTCTCTGTCCCTCTCCTGCTCATACTGTCTCTCTCCTTCCCCCTCTCTCTTTCTCAAAAATAAATAAATGTTTAAAAAAATTGTAAAATAAAAGAGTTGGAGGCTTAACCAACAGAGCTACCCAGGCCACCCCTATGATATTTTTAAAAGTTTATGGTATTAATGCTGAGTGAAATAAGTCAGAGAAGGACAGATATCATATGTTTTCACTCATATGTGGATCTTGAGAGAAACTTAACAGAAGACCCTGGGGGAAGGAAAGGGGAAAAAATAGTTACAGAGAGGGAGGGAGGCAAACTATAAGAGACTCTTAAATACAGAGAACAAAATAGGGGCGCCTGGGTGGCTCAGTCGGTTAAGCGTCCGACTTCAGCTCAGGTCACGATCTCGCGGTCCGTGAGTTCGAGCCCTGCGTCGGGCTCTGGGCTGATGGCTCAGAGCCTGGAGCCTGCTTCCGATTCTGTGCCTCCCTCTCTCTCTCTGCCCCTCCCCCGTTCATGCTCTGTCTCTCTCTGTCTCAAAAATAAATAAAACCTTAAAAAAAAAAAATACAGGGAACAAACTGAGGGTGGATGGGGGGTGTGGGAGAGGGGAAAATGGGTGATGGGCATTGAGGATGACACTTGTTGGATGAGCTCTGGGTGTTGTATGTAAGTGATGAACCATGAAAATCTACCCCAAAAACCAAGAGCACTTTACACAGTGTATGTTAGCCAATTTGAGAGTATATTTAAAATATATATATAAAAGTTTATGGTTGGGTGTGTATGATGTAAGAAAATTTTGCCCTACTCCAAGGTCAAGAAAATATCCTGGCTTTTTTGTTTTTTTGTAGAGATTTTATAGTTTTTGAGCTTTCATGTTTAAGTCTATGACTTATTTTGAGTTAATTTTTATCTGTAGAGTGAGATAGGTTTGAGGTTTTTTCTCTATGAATATCTGGTTTATCTAGTGCTAATTGTTGAGATGTTATTTTTGAAAAGCTTTGTCTAATTAGATTATGTTAACATGTGTCTCTCTTTTACAGATACATTCTAGTTCAGAGGGAATTTCCCACTGGGCAATAATAAATGCTATCCATCCTATACTTGAAGTACTGTTGTGAGGGCACCTGGCTGGCTAAGTCGGTTAAGCGTCTGACTCTTGATTTCTGTTGTGGTATGATTTCACAGTTGGTGAGTTTGAGCCCTACTTTGGGCTCTGCGCTGATCTTGCAGAGCCTTCTTGGGATTCTCTGTCTCTCTCGTTCTCTCTCTGCTCCTCCCCTGCTTGTGTTCTCTCTCTCGCTCTCAAAATAAATAAACTTAAAAAATTGTATAAAAAAAAGAAGTACTATTGTATAAGATTAGGCATGTTTTTGGAATGTAGAAAGAGACACAATAAGATTTTATTTTAATAACCAGCCAAAGCACAATGCCTTGTACATAATATGCTTACTAAATAAGAATGTTTGCTTTGGAACTTAGCCTTAACTGCACAGAAAACTGAAAATATTTTTATTCAGGTAGTCTGAGCAGTCTGTGGGGTGAAAAGCAATAGAAGAGTGCTTTCAGTAGAGTCTCCAGTCCTTCAAAATTTAGAATCCAGGAGCAAAGATTCTGTATGTATCTAAAGAGAATATACATTTGCTAATATTCGAGAAAGAGAATGACCTTTTTTTTCTAATTTGCCAGTGGTTATCAGCCTGGAGTGTGCATCAGAATCACCCGTGGACTTCTTTAAAAATCCTTCAGATTGCCCTATGGGGAATTAATTCTCAATCTTCTAGAGTAGGTTTTTGGGCAGGTGATTATTTCAACTTGTTTTGAAGCTCTTCAACATGCTTTTTTTTTTTTTTTTTTTTAATGTTTTATTTATTTTTGAGACAGGGAGAGACAGAGCATGAACGGGGGAGGGTCAGAGAGAGAGGGAGACACAGAATCTGAAACAGGCTCCAGGCTCTGAGCTGTCAGCACAGAGCCCGACGCGGGGCTCGAACTCACGGACAGTGAGATCGTGACCTGAGCTGAAGTCGGACGCTTAACCGACTGAGCCACCCAGGCGCCCCAACATGCTTTTGATATATAGCCCTAGTTACCTGATACCTTAGTATAACCACTGATTTTACTCTGTCATTTTCTCATTTGACCTCTCAATCACCCAGTCAGACTGGCTCACTTTTGTACCTGAGGAAGATAAAAATGTGATTAAATGTTTTCCTTCACAAGTGATTTAAACAAAATTCACAGTAGACATTTTTTTTAAGGTCTATTTATTTTGAGAGAGGGAGAAGGGGAGAGGAGTGAAGGGCAAAGGGAGAGAGAGAGAGACAAGGCAGAGACAGACGAGAGAGAGAGAGAGAGAGAGAGAGAGAGAGAGAGAATCCCAAGCAGGCTCCACACTGTCAGCATAGAGCCTGATGTAGGACATGAACTCATGAACTGTGAGATCATGACCTGAGCTGAAACCAAAGTCGACGCTTAACCTACTGAATATTTGAATAACGTTTAACCTCAATAACTGAAAAATAGAAATAAAGATAATATCCTGTCTATAATTTACGAAGCTGTCAGTCTGATAATACTGGAAAGAATAATACCTTATTATGGCAAAAGAAAATAAAGCAAGCCCTATTTTATGTGACAGTATATACGGGTACAACTACTTTGTAGAGCAGCAGTTGTGCAAAGGTAATATATAAGCATATTCTGATGTTCATTGAAGAATTATTTGAAGTTTCCAATTTAAGTTGTTACTGTGTCCATAATTAGGGTGATTAAATAAATTATAGTTTATACATTGGAACACTGTATAGCTATTAAATAGAGTATGATAATTATGTATTTCCTAGTAGAGATTTCCACATACATTGTTAAAAAGTAAATTGTAGGGTAGTATGCAATATGATTTTACTTTTATAAATATGTTTGTTAATTCTGTTAACGTGTATTTGTACATTTATAAGAAAAGTCTAGAAGGGAGTACAAAAATGTTGAAAGTGGCTAGATCTGGGGAATAAGATTGGTGGGATAGTTTTATATTTGTTTGATTTTTTGTATTCCCTTGGCAGTAAAGTAAGTTTGTTGCCTCTATACTTTTAAAAAGATATAAATATGAAAAATTTGACTTGCGCAAGATCAGTATAACTTGGTAAGGGTAGTACTAGAACTTGGAATTGTCAGACTTCACGGGAGAAATTTTTCAGAGAAATATTTACCAGTATACTAAGAATTTTAACTGATTTGCGGTAGGAAAGCAAAGTTTTTATTTTTATAACTTACAGAGTGTAAAATTCTCCCATAGCACTTACAGTCCTACGAGTTTTTTTAAATAAAATTTTTATTGAAGAATAGTATACTTAAGAGAAGTGTACATATTTTAACTATTGAATTAAATGAATTTACACATAGTGTCAGATAGCTACTACCAAGCTCAAGAAACAGCATTGCTTGTGCCCCTGGAGTACCCCTAGTGAGCTTTTCAACCTCCACTATCCTCACCTCTCATATCAGGGGTTAATTTTGCCTGACTTTGAGCTTCCTGTAAATGGAATCATACATATGTATTCTTGTTTGGCTTCTTTATTGCTTAACATTATGTATGAATTTATCCATATGGTTTGTGTTGTATAGTTCATTCTCATAGGCTATAGGCTAGAATTTCTCAAATTCAGCTCTGTTGACAGTTTGGTTAGGATAATTCTCTCCTGTGCATTGAAGGATGTTTACAGCATCCTTGATCTCTAACCCACTAGATGCCAGTAGCACCCCTGAGTTGTGACAACCTAAAATGTCTCCAGACATTGCCAGATATCCTCTGGGGGGAGTGGGGGGTAGGGAGCAAAATCATCCCTGGTTGAGAACTACTGCAGTGTAATATTCTGTTGTGTGAAAATACCAGTTTATTACCCAGACTATTGCGTTGATGGATGTTTGGATCATTTCCTGGTTGACACTGTAATGAATAACATTGCTTTGAACATTTTATTAACAAGTTTGTTTGTTTGCTTATTTATTTTGAGAGAACACATGCAGGGGAGGGGCAGAGAGAAAGGGAAAGAGAGAGAGAATCCCAAGTAGTCTGGAACTCACGAACTGTAAGATCAGGACCTGAGCTGAAATCAAGAGTCAGACACGTAACTGAGGCATCCAAATGCCCCTGCTTTGAACATTTTTATACTGGTTTTTTTGAGGGAGGTATATACATATTTCTATTAAATATGTACCTTAGTTTGACTTTATAGGTCATCAGATATGTATATGTTCAGTTTTTTTTTAGATATTGTCACACTATTTTTCAAAGTGGTTGTACCACTTTTCACTCTCCCTCTTGTGTGAGAATTCCATTTGCTCCACATTCTAGTGAGACTTGAATTGAACTATGCATTTTTGAAATTTAGAGTGTACCCACTGATTGTCACAGTAAATGGCACACAGAAGATGCCATTTGCTGAGGGAATAAAGCCATGAATGTTGGCCTTCTGCTTTAATGTCCTCTGTCTTACTGCTCAGCTGTGGCAATTGGGAAACAGTTAGTTACCCATTCTGGGCTGCTCTTTCCTATGTTGGTGACAAGATCTCCCTCCCTGCCAACAGCAGCTTATGGGCCCTGTAACTGGGACCATGTTTTCACTTTCTTGTTGAGTTTCATGTAGTGACAAAACTATCAAAGCCAAATGTCAGTAACTGTGATTTGAAAGACTAACTGAAATTTTCTGGGGTTTTTAAAAAAGTTTCTTTATTTTGAGAGAGAGAGAGATCGAGCATGAACTGGGGGAGGGATAAAAAGAGAGATGGAGAGACAGAGTATCCCAAGCAGCTTCCACACTGCCAGCACAGAGCACAGTGTGGGGCTTGAACCCATGAACTGTGAAATCATGCCCTGAGCCAGAGTCAAAAGCCAGACACTTAACTGACTGAACCATCCTGGTGCCCCTAACTGAAATTATTTCATTGTATTTTATTTTTTTAAAGGAAAGTATTGCTTTAAAAAAAATAATAACGTTTATTTTTGAGAGAGAGAAAGACACACAGCACAAGTGGGGGCGGGGCAGACAGAGAGGGGGAGACACAGAATCCTAGGCAGACTACAGGCTCTGAACTGTTAGCACAGAGCCCAACGCGGGGCTTGAACCCATGAACCAAGAGATAATGACCAACCTGAGCCAAAGTCAGACACTCAACCTACTGAGCCACCCAGGCGCCCCTGAAATTATTGTTAAGTTTTGTCATTTAAATAAGACTTGCTGGTCAGATGAGGATCTGTGTTTTCCTTTTATGCTGTGACTATATTTTTACAGAGGGATGGAACTTTTTTTTTAAACAGTGTGTTTAACTGTTCTAGGTGTTCTGCATACTCTGTAAATGTTGAGCATGTTGAAGGTAGACACTATGCCCTCCCTGGTTTTTTAAAGTGCATTTCATTACCACTATAACATCATCATCGTCATCATCACTGTCATTGTCACCATCATTATCACCATTATGTTGCTTATGTATGAAGCTTCATATATATGTATTTATGTGTATAATTTGTTGAGGTGAAATTCATATAACATAAAATTAACCATTTTAAAGTGAACAATTCAGTGGCATTTAGTAGATTCATAGGGTTATGCAACCACCATCGTTATCTACTTATAGTTAGTTCTAAAACATTTCGATGACTCCAAAGTAAATGTTGTTCTGTAAGCAGTTTCTCCTTCCTTTCCCCCTCAATCCCTGGCACCCTCCAGTCTGCATTTGGTCTATATGGATTTATCTGTTTTGGATATTTCATATAAATAGAATCTTATATGACATTTAATGTCTGTCTTCTTTCACTTAGCATAATGTTTTCAAGGTTCATCCATGCTGTGGTATGTTTCTGTATTCCATCTCTTTTTATGACCGAATAATATTTTCTTGTATTTATATGCCTTGGTTTTGTTTCTTCATTCACTCATTGATGGACATTTGGGCTGTTTCTACTTATTGACGACTGTAAATGTATTTTGCTGCTAAGAACATACATACACATGTACTTATTTTCAGTCTTTAACGCATGACTAGGTTATTACAACTGCCAGCACTGATAGTGAACAATTTCAATGCCTCTAGATTTCTCTCATGCTACCACCTCTGTAGTCAGACCCTTCCCTTCCCCTCTAACTGCTGGCAACCACTGATCTCTTCTTTGGCTTTATAGCAGTAAGACAGACACTTAAGCAGTACCCCAATGTACTCTGGCTTTCTTTAAGTATAGGATGAATTTTTCATGAGTTAAATTTTTAGAATTTAGGGACAATGTTTTAGAAGCCAGGGACTAGCAATACTTTATATGTACGTCCTAAATTCAGTTTCTTCACCTTGCTAATTATGGTAAGAACTGAATTAAAATTACTAGTAAATAATTTTTTATTTACCTACATGGCAGAGATAACTGTCAAAGATATTATCTTACAATATTTTATAAATTGAACGTGCAAGTATTAGGTTAGATAGATTTTTTTTTTAATAATTTTTTTTACTGTTTTATTTGTGTACAAAAGATACTTTGCGAGTTTATACTTTCTTCCTGCCAAAGTCTTCAGTGAGATATGTACTGGTATGTTTACATGTTAATTTTAAGAGCTTAAAGGAAAGATTATTCAGCTTTCTGAAACCATAGCATGCACAATAAAATAACTGTTTGCCAGGGGGAAAAAAGCCCTGTTGTCTTCTAGTACCAGTTGGTATTACGTAGGTTTGTTTCGTGTCTCATATCTTATTTATAGTAGTTTGGAAATAGAAACTAGATACTGAACAAACACTGATGTTCCATTGTAGCTTAACTATGCATTAGAGTCTTTTTATGATCATTTATATGCTTTTTTTTAAATTGTGTGTATATTTCTCTGAAACTTGGAACTTCTGAGAAACTGGCAACCTTCTGGAGTCCAGTCCATTTCTATATAAATACAAAAATAATAAGTCACACATCTAAATGCACTCGTTTAGATGATATTTATAAAAAGTTTGTAACATTAATAAGTTATGAATTAATAGAAGGTATTTAATGATATCCCTAGTTACTAAGAGCATGAAAAAACATTTATTAGTATTGTTTGTGGAGCTGTAGAAGCTTCCCAGACTCCTCTTCTCAAGAAAAGAGCTGTTTTGGGAAGAATTTCAAATCTGATGACTGTTCCTTAAAGTATTTCAGATATATACTAAATATTCTAGGGCACTGAGAAGTTGCAAATGTTTAAAATCATATTACTGGATAATTTTAATTGTCTATCCTTTTCTTGGTATTTAGCTGTTGTCTAGCCTTGCTTGCCTCCACATGCACACCTGTGCTTCAGAATGTGTTTGTTTTATACTGGGAGTGACCTTTATTAGTTGGCTTGATTACTCCTTCATAATAACAAAGAGCGTTTGTAAATTTCCCCAAATCTTAAAGAACATAATGGAAAAGTATGAAATGGAAAAAAAAAAATAGGCATCAGTAGTGTGGCTTTCTGTCGGTGTTTTGGCTGTGACATCTGTCACTGCATTGATCACCAGGTTTGATTTGGCTGATCTGACTGGCTAGGCAGTGTCCCTGCCTCCCTCACTGCTCCATGTATGTCCCTCACAAAGCTGTATACTTGGTTAGAGAGGATCACCTTGGATAGAGGAGGAACATTCTTTGGTCAAGAGTATACGAGTAGCTGCTGTCCCCTGCTAGAACCTCCAAATAAGCTCTTAAAAGTTAGTCTTAAAGTTAGAGCTCTTAAAAATCCATCACCCAAGACTAATACAATGTTACTTTTTTAGAGGTAATTTAAGATGCTTTATCTGAGTTTTGCCCTTAGACTATTAAGAAAATAAAGACTCTGACTGTGTTTTAAAAATGCAAAGGAGTTAAAAAATTGATTTCAAACATATTGGTTCATTCATTTAGTGAGCACATTTTGGATTTTTGTTGTTGTTTTTATGCCAGATACTGTGCTGGGCCTTTGGAGACAAGTCAAAACCTGTGGGACAGCCTGAACCTTTTGCAGCCTGGTAAAGCTTAAGAGACCTCTTCTCAGAAAGATGTTTATAAATGCTTAAAATTCATAGGATTATAAAGGAAACTCAGTATCTTGAAATAGTTGTCGAGATGCTAAATTTATGATATAGTAGCATGTATACAAATTAACTCATTAAATATTAAGAGCAGTGGAGGCGCTTGGGTGGTTCATTTGGGCGTCCGGCTGTTGGTTTGGGCTAGGGTCATGGTTCCAGGTTGTGGGATTGAGCCCCACATCGGGCTCCACACTTCTTGGGATTCTCTTTGTCTCTCTGCCCTTCTAACCCTGCACGCGTGAACTCACTCTCTCTTTCTCTCTAAAATAAAATGTAAAAATTTTTTATAAAAGAGGTAGCAGTAGATCTAATAAGTATTGTAATTTTGAAGTAATGATGAGCATAAACTTTTTTCTAGATTATCTGCATCAGCTCTCATGTGGTGAAACTGAATCCTGTTAGTGATCAAAGTTACAGGAACTGCTAATAGTGCTGAGATTTGTTGCCTATATTTTAATTGAGGGAAATACTAAATTGTCGTTAGAGGTTGGTGAAAGTGAATGTATCTTTTCCCCCTCTCTATCCAAGTTCATTTTCTACACTGAACTACATACCCCTTGTGTGTCCACAGACTTGACCTTAAGCTCTCTTTTAGGAGCTATGAGACTGACACTTAAGTACTTAGTTATACCTGAAGTCTGAGCAGGGATTTTATCTCTTTCTTCTTTGTATTTTCATAATTCTGGAATGCCTGGTAAACATTAGGCAGATGACTGTAACATGCTCTAATAGAGCTATATAAATAAGTCTGAGAATGCCGAAGAGGAGATAACCTTTGCTTAGTGGTTTCTTCTGTTTCTGTTACAAAAGGTGGCCTTGAGCTGCATCTTGAATTTAGGATACATTGGAATTTTCAAGTTGAATAAAGTAAGGAAGAGGCATGTTTATGGGCATAGCCTAAGAAAAGGATATGGCAAGTTTAATGATTATTGAGAGTTTCAGGATATGCATATAAGGGAATGGCAGGAAATGAGAAATTGGGATTATGGTGGATCTCAAATTATAATCACAATTTTGTATGTTCCAGGCAACTGGGAGCTAGAAGTGATGTGATATAGTCAGCTTTGTGTTTTAGGGTATTATCTCAGATGGCATTGTGACAAACACATGGGACAGAGAAGGAGAGAGAGTGGAAGCTGATACTAGTGAAGACATTGTTACATTTGTAACAGGCTTAGAGAAAGGAGGTCATGATAGTAGTAGGGTGAGAAAGGAAGAGCTTTATCTGTGAGAAAAGGATTCAATCTTTGACTGAATATGGAAGAAGAAGTTGTGGCTGAATCTACTTGGATGAGAGACTTGGGGCATGGAAGATAGTAGTGCCATTAACCAAGGTGAGGAATAAAGGAGGGAAGAGTAGGCATGGTAAAGAAGATAAGGAAGTTTGTAGTTAGTATGTGTGAGCTACCTTGGGATTCAGGTAACAGTTTTTTAGTAGACAGTTGAGACTAGAGATAGAGATTTTGAAATCTTTGTATCAGTGCACTGCTAGTCACCTGTAATCTTTTTTTTTTTTTTTTTTTTTTTTTTTTTTTTTTTTTTT